>NW_006800144.1:623626-724690 GCF_000485575.1 Poecilia formosa
TATCTATCTATCTATCTATCTATCTATCTATCTATCTATCTATCTATCTATTTATCTATCTATCTATCTATCATTTGATTGTATTACAGTATTTCCACATTAATTTGTACTTTGTTGTCTTTTTTCTCATCTTCTCTGATGCTGCTTTGCTAAATATTATTTTCTTACATCATGCTTCTTTTCATCTATTTTTTACTCCATTCTTTTTCACATTCCCCAAAGTTTCATTCTCTTTTCCCTGTTGATCATTTCTTTTCTTTCCTCCGGTCACCATTTGCTCTTTCAATATTTCCCAGTTTTTTCCCTTCTTCTTACATCTTCACACACTCTGCATATCCTTTAGGAGAATTCATCTCTCTTTCTCTTTTTTCTCAACTGGGAATGGTGAAGTAATTCACCAAACTACTTCTATACACATTCTTTGTATGCTCAAAACACACCAAGTCTATTCTTTACTCTGCTCCCTCTGCGCTCGTTGCCATATTGTTTTGTTCTCACTTGGCTCTCCGGGGTGTGCTTCAGCTTAACCAAATATCTGCTCCTCATCAATGCCTCCAAGCGCGCCACAACTTTAACATCCCCTGCCTTTAAATTCTCTCTGCATCCCATCACATTTGTCTTTCTACTGTTTTCTTTCTCAGATAAAATACCTGAGTCCCTCTTCACACATCCATATGTAACATTTTCATTTCTTTCACAAAAATCAACTTTTATTCCCTCCTTACTTCTATTCTTAGGCTTCTGTCAGTATTAGGAGGATCGCTGTAACGGGGCTGACATTGTCCTTGAAACCGATTTTTATTTGCAACTTAAACTAAAAATCTATTTAAAGTAAGCAAACTGCATTCCCCCCCTCCTCGAGGTTTATGTGTTGAGAACGTCATAGAACGAGGAAAACAAAATCGCTTAACAATGCTGCCATCTGCTGGGATTGTAAAATCACACTATCATATTCTTTCTATGCATCTTTTCCTGCCTGTCACAAAAAGGACCTCCGTGTTACAGTTTTTCCTCAGTCGCTTCGGCGCATTTCTCAGAACAGAACTGAAATTTTCAAATCGACTAGTTCATGCCTCGAGTCACTGTGTGCACATCACAAGAGCAGTTTCTCACTCCTCTTAACTTTGGTTTGGTTACTGACAGTGATGATAAACTTTCCTTTGCAATGTAACACTTTGGTTTGTCAGCTTACAGCTGCAAGTCGCTTATGCATAGATGTGTCACCTTTCTTGTTCAAATTAACCTCATTTCCTTTAAGGGAAGACCACGTGTTGCATGTGTGAGAGACAGAGAGAGAGAGAGAGAGAGAGAGAGAGAGAACCAACCCTTAGTCATCTCAGAAACCTCTGATTGTTATAGGGGTAACTTACATTTTGTTTGTTTGTATGTTTGGTTTTTATAGTCATATGTCAGTTTTTATATGTCTGGACTTATTCTTGCAGGACTGCAGTCATGAAGACCAACATGCTGGTTTTTGGTTCTCTGTATTTGCTGCTTGGTTGGACACTTCCTCTATGCGCCCATAAGGTAAGTGGAGCTTTTGTTTGGTTGGTGTTCTAGAGTAAAATATAATTTATTGAAGTCTATATCTAGATATCAAGAATGTAACATATGCACTTCTCGATGCTGTAATCACTGAAAAATGTCAAAACTAAGTGATCACAAAAAGCCAAGAATGAGTCAGAACCAAACTGTTGGGTATTAATGGCTGATATTGGACAAAAACCTTTGACACAATATTTTAGAATGTTCACTGCATTAAAGATATATATGACAATATATCTGTCTTTGCATAGACCCAGAACCCCCACAAACACAAATACTAAAATTACTCATAATCAGATAGGCTGCTTGTGCGCACCACTTACATAATATATATAGCGTAAAATATAACGTAATTGAACCACTAAATAAAACATAATTGCAGCTTTTGATTTTTTAACTTATATTAATAAGTACTCGTGTGGAATCAGGAGTAGAAAGAGTCCAAAGTGTAAAAGAAACTGTCCCAATGTCCATACCATGCTGTAAATTTTTAGGGTTTGCAATCAGTTTTTTGTTTTTGCAAGAAATTACAGTTCTTCCGATGAAAGTTCCTTTTTTCCCTCAATACACTGACTGATACAACAAATGCCCATCTTTACTGTTATGGTTACTGAAACCATAAAATCCTATCATACCTTGGCACAATAAGAAAAGGCACTAGTCAACATATTTTTGCCTTCAACTCAATAATTTAAAAATAATCAAAAAATACACGTTTATCAGATTCTCAGTAGTTTTTCATTTGAAAATAGCACATGCAATAGATACATATTTAGGTGGAAATTAGCTAGCTTACATATAATTGAGCATAAGAATGACTAACAGAAGGTAGAAAAGAGCTTCCAGTGCGATTGATGGTATGTATAGAATATGCATCAACAGGCATCACTGGTATGAAAACTTGGCTTGAGGCAAATTCATAACAAATGGTTATGTTATAATTAAAACTACACTTAATTTATCTATTTTGGTTCATGAAGACTTGGTCCTTAACTAGGAGGTGATTACCCTGATGATTTTTTCCCCCATGAGTTAATATTCTGAAAATGTGGAAGCAAATACAACAGATTCATTTGGATTTACAATTTTTCTCCCTTTCCCTCTAGATCTCTGGCACCTTCATTACACAAGATGATCAGTCTATCCCCCTGGACATGGTTGACAATTCAGTTGATGACATGTACTCTACCTGCGCCACAAAGATGGAAGAAAAGGTCAAGGGCACATACTTGAAAAAGGAAATGAGGAAGGACTTCAAAAAAATGTGGGAAGCAGCGAAAAAGTGCGCAGAGAAGAAAATCAAAGAAAGAGAGAGAGGAGATGAGGCTTTAACAAAAGATCACCTGCAAGCAATTTGTGCGTACACAGCAGGAGGACCAGAAAACGTATACAAGACGTTCAACGAAGCAGTCCGCACCAACAGAACGCAGTACGGTTCGACCTTTCCGTTCCATTCTCTACATTTCTGGCTGACCAGAGCGATACAGATCCTCAAAACCAGCGACAGTAAATGTCGCATAACTTTCCGCAGAACCAAATCCAAGTTCACTGGCGTTGTCAGCAAAGTGATTCGGTTTGGCACTTTCACCTCTACCTCCGTCTTGTCAACTCTGACAAACTTTGGTACGACTACATGCTTTAAAATTAGAACCTGCCACGGGGCATATTTGAAAAAATACCCCAAGCTCGGAGACAGAGAGCAAGAGGTGCTCATTCCACCTTATGAGACGTTCAAAATAGTCAGCAATGATAAACCCATCAAAAAACTTTCCGACTGTAAAACTGTTTACATTCTGAATAGCACCGGTGTCCAAAGCAATCTTGACTGCCAAATTACAGAACAAATACTTTGGTGATTGTTTCTCTCTCTCTCTCTCTCTCTCTCTCTCTCTCTTCCAAACCCGTAATTATGTAACCATGTATTTTAATCTAAATTTACACTTCTGGCATTTTAAAACAATGTTATTCACAAAAATCACATCAAAGTGACGGACTTAGAGATGTTTTTTTTGTGAACACACAGGATCATGACCCCCAAAGGAAAATCAAGTCCGGTTTAAAGTTGTGGGGAAGATTAGAGGAGGGTTAAGCTTTAAAACAACATCCCGACAAGCCTTGAACATGTCAAAAAGTGCTGTTTAATCCATCATCTGGAAAAGGAAAGAGTTTGGGGGTATTTTACTGCATGGGGATATATTTTTCAGAAGACAATAATTTTTTACGTTTTTAATCAGTAGTATTGTGTTTGTAAAGTCTGTAAAATACATGAAAAATGTTTAAGAATCATTCAAGTTTTACTGCATTCTGTAAGTTAAATAAATTGCCTTTGAGCTTTGATAAACAGGTTTCATATTTTTGTGCAGGTTTCAGCTTGAATTAGTAAAGTGAAAATAAAAGTTTGTTCTTTTCTGAAAAGTGTGTTCCACTCCTTTTACCCCTAAATAAAATAAAGTCTAACAGTCAGAGAGAAAAAGGAAGATGGGCAAGAATGTGGGAGCTGTACCGAAACCCTGGTATCCCATAATAATGGGTAAAAAGCTAATTGGTGTCTAGATTTGAAAAGCTGGTAAAGAGAAGTTTTTATCACAAGATTATATAAAAAAAAAATTCATGATGAAATTAGTACCTGTGTGACAAAATATGAATATTATTTTTTACATCTAATGCCTCTTTTCTTTCTAACCACATATTGCTCAAACCCCAACTTCTTGAAACGCCCCTGTTCCATCACCCACCCATTGCTCTCTCACACAAATAAAAAGTTTCCATTGTGACTACTTTTTAGAAAAGGTCATGCCCAGACATTCTTTTGAAATGACATGGTTTCTCACAGGAAGTTATGTTTTCACACCATCTTTAACAAACAAAAAAATGAGACCCCCGTTAAACTCAATAGCTCTGACACAACTTTTCATTCGGTTTTCGTCATTCAAATTTCTCCTTGTTAGCATCGTTATTATTAGACTTCCATGTTGTGAAACCCCTAAACGTTCCGATATGTTAAGGAGTGCATCGCACAAGACACAAAATAGGAAGCTCAATTCTCTTAACTTTTACAAACAATTGTAGCTGGCTCTGATGAGCACAGGAGCAAAATGTGCTGACAAAACTTTTTTTCCCCCAGCCTTTCAGAAAACTTGTGCATACAACGAGAGGGCGCCATCTACTGAGAGCAAAGTAGTGCGATGTGACTTGATGTAATTTTCAAAATGGCCTTTCATTGACAAAAGTGCTGCACTGAATAAATGCAATGTAAAAATATAACTAAAGTGCAGAAGTGTGAATTTGAGTTCAAACTTTGTTTGTGTTCCTTTATGTATTTTTTTCCTTAGGAAAAAAATTGCTGATTCACAATAAATTTTGGAAACAAGATTTTGTCTCCTGTATATTTGTCAAGGTAATTAACAGCATCTATTTTAAAACAGTAGTTCAAACTAGTGTTTAGACAGAATTACCAATAAATCCATGGCATGTTTTTAAATTGTGCATGATAGGGAGTGAAATAAGTGTTTGATCAAGCAGAATCCTTAATAAGTTCTTCATGCGCAGCTGTTGAAAATCCTGTTTTTAAAATAGTTATCTTGAGTATTATCATTGCACGGAGCCCCCTAGCGGGCCATGGGGGATTTCTTTTTCTTTTGCGTTACCTCGCAATAGGTTTTGCGTTCTGGCAATAATGTACTGACCAGTTCATGTGGCATAACTGAATACTGTAAGCCTTTCTTACGGTGACATCGTACTTTTTGCTATTATATAAGGTTTTCGTCAAGTTTTCCATGCATGTTAATATCTCATGAAATACCTGAAGTTTTATATCTTTTTCTTTAGGATAGAAATGCACCACAAACCTGTAATACTTTCCGTAAAAAGGAAAGAAATAAAAAATACATCCAAGCTACTTGGAATATTTTTTAGTTTTGATTGTGTCTCTCTTGTGTTGCTAGTCTGAATGGTTCAAAGGGCTGTTTTCACGTGCAGTTCCATCTCAACCTGACACAAACAGGCATAAACATGTAGTGAATAAATCAATTTTCAATCCATTTTTTGCACCAAAGAGTTAAGAATAAGCATGTTTTCACTGAGGCTCTTTATGTGCGGACCGTACATATTTGAAATTTCACATTTATATTTGTGACTGTATACAAAATAGGCCAGCAAATATTTATATAAACATATTGCGAGGGAACGCAAAGGAACATTTTCTCCCTATGTCCCTTAGGGGGCTCCGTATCATTGTGTATGTAATTTAAAAGTTACTCTCGGGTAAAAAAAAAAAAAAGCACACAATTAATAGAAATATAGTTCCACCTAGCTCAGTGATGTTGAGTGTTTCTTTTAGGATGTGACCTCTGGGTGAGTCATGTGATCTGTGAGGACTTCCTGGTGTCTGTGGGCCCCGTGTTGGCTGTAGCTGATAAGGCAATTTAAATAATGGACATTAAATCCTTGTCAACATTCCTAAGACAGTGCTGCCATCTGCTGGAATTTTAAAGAAACTTCAGAACTCTATGCCCATAAACATGCAGATACTTCTATCATAAAAAAGTAAAATCTTTTTTTTTTTCACTCAAAGTGACATTTATATGTTTTGCAGATTTATTAACTATTAAGTGGAATATTTCAAGTCTTTATTTTTTGTAGTATTAGTTATTATGGATAGGTAATAGAAAGCCAGAATTCAGAATTTTGGAGAATTAGAATATTGTGGACAAAGCAAAGCACTTAAAACACACAGTGTCACATCCTAAACGGTTCATTAACTCAAAACACCCATTCATTCTCATAATTATTGCTAGAAACAGAGATCTATTTAGGAGTTTAAAAATCATATGAATTGTCAATTTTGCACCAGAACTTTATGTTCCTTTGATTCTGAGTGATCAAATATTCACATTGAGGCATCAAGGAGGTCATTTTAACAGCTGTAGTTTATTTCACTATTATTGCCACTAGAATAATAGTTAGGATGAATATATCAGGGTGAGTAGCAATTTTTCTGCAGCTTTTTCATGAATACATAACTTATTTGAGTGCTTAAAAAAAAGAACTGCAACAACAGTTTGGGAGTATTTTAGCTATTTAAAACTAAAAACTAATCAATAGCTATCAATAGCTAATCAATAGCTATTGACATCCAATAATATGAAACGCTTATATCGTGATGTTTTTCAGTCATATCGTCCAATATTACATCTAAATATTTTTACATTTCTTGATAATTTATATTATTATCAAAAACAAATACAAGCTCATTGCCCGTGTAAGTTTTTTATTTGCTTATCAATTATTGACCTTGTCGTCATAAGTGCCACTGCCCTTATAACCAGACACATATCCACTGTTGTCGGTCATTTCCTCACGCCCTGATAATCCTTTCCCTTTGCCTGACTCGTCAAAGCGCTCCTTGTGTGACCCGGTGTACTTGGATGTGTCAGTCAGTCTGTCCACTCCTCCTACCTTTGAAATTTTCTAAGAAGTAACGAAAAGCAGAAAAACATCCGATGAGAAATCTAAAGTAGAAAGTAGAGTTACATGCAAAACAGTTCATTCAGTTCAGATATGAAAAGGGAACACATGAAATACACACTGTCAACTTCAATTGCACTGCATTGTTGGCGGAATAGACACATTGACACATGATGAGGAATACCATTGGTTTTAGCGGTCAACTTTTTAACACAACGAGCTAAATCGTAAATGTTTCCGTGATATATAAGAGAAAAAGGGACGCAATGTTTTGCTATTAATTGTCAACACTATGACAACTAGAAAAACAGGCCTGAAAGTATCACATTTCACACGTCAGTAAAAAGTTTTAATTAAAGGAAAAAAAATAGTGAGGGAGAGGAAAGCAGGTCAGTTATGCTAGCTTGACTTTGACAACCTTAACATGAAGATGTGTGCTGTTTCCATTCAGTTAAAAAAAAAAAAAACAGGACCTGCACACCTACTCTCTGAAAGAAAATCAGTGATGCAGGTGTTTCAATTAGCTAATCAACCACCACTGTGTTCAGACAATCCCTTATTAATAATCGCAAAATAAACATCACACCTGAAAACATGCAACTGTAATGGACTCATTGTTTTGTTATTTGTTGGCGTGTGTTTGGTGTTAAATCCTGATACACCTGAATGTGATATCTGCTCTATCAGCTAATTGAGATGTTGTCAGCCAGTTGCTATGACAATGGATCTGTGTGCAGCATAAAACCAAAAAAGTGGGGGTGCTCTGGTGGCGCAGGGGTTAAGCACAACCCACATATGGAGGCCCTAATCCTCGATGGGGATGTCACGGTTTCAAACCCCGGCCTGATGACCTTTGCTGCATGTCTTCCCCCTTCTCTCATTAACCACTTTCCTGTCAATTCACTGTCAAATAAAGGCCACTAGAGCCAATAAAACCTGAAAAAAACATCCAAGAAAAATACAAGTGGTTTTGAGTTGTTTTTCTGCCTTATTTTTCCTTTGTTGTGGTGCCCTGCACTAGATTAACAATACCTACATCTCCAAGTTTAATTTTGTCAAAAGAATTGTACTACAGCAGCAGCACAGCTATGGGTGGCAAGTAGAAGAATAGACCTTTTGCTCTCTAGTGTTGTGTCGCTAGAGGGCACAACACTAGAGGTTGTTCTGGCCCTAACCCCTAACCCTTACATCCGTTTACGTACGGAAATGTACACAAATTTCTGGATGTAAATAATAGCATTCAACGTATCTAAATGTATGTATTGTGTTACTCGTGGCACAATACATACATTGTGTTACACATGTTTACACCATCTGCTGGTGTTAACATGAGTACCCCAAAGTTGAAAAAACTATATTCTTTTCTTTTTATCAAACAAAATGAAAATGACCCACCGAGTAAGAAGTATAACAGCCAGTCAGAAATCTACCCAAATCTTGGGGTCCATGAAGGAAGTGTTGATATGACCTGCTTATACTTACAGTGACTCCAGCATTGGCAGGATCCTGCCCAGCAACGAGACCGTACATATGCTGAACAGCCTCCTCTTGGCTCTTGCCTTTGAATCGTTTTGGAGCCAACTCAATCAGGGCCTGGTTGAACTCTTCAAATGTGATGACACGAGCGGTCTTTGCCCTGTTTTAAAAAAAAAAAGAAGAGACAAACCCTGTAATTATTATTTTTTCCCTTTTATCTGTCATTGTGCTTTAACATCAAACTGCCAATGGAACTAGGGATAGGAATTAGCCAACTGGCAATAATCTCATGTATGTTTCTATATGAATATTTATTAATATGTATTGTCCTATTTTTTAAAAATAAACTTGAAAATGTCATATAAAAGTTCTGTGTGAATATAAATAACATAATTTATGTGGAGATATATTTTGTTTATATAAAAAGGGTAGTTGTTAAATAAATGCTGCTGTAATGATAGCCTTTATCAAAATAAAACCACATAGTGTGCTGAAATAGTTATTCCAATGTAGAGGATTTATTCTGAAAAAATAAAGAAAACAAGTAAGAATAATCACCAAACATGAAACAGACACTCCTGCTCTTTGTTGTGGGGACATTTTGCTGACATTAATATTTTGAGAAGATGAATCCTGTCGTAAGTCTTACTTGACTTTGCTGAAAACTATATCGACATCAGTGGAAGTGACGTGCTTGCCGTCTATAATGTGACAGTCTTTGCATATCTTGGCAAAGTTCTTTCCATTCATCTCCCGTCCAGTTGCTTGAGGATCTCCGTGGACTGCAAACTTCTGGAAAGCGCTTTCCACGTCTGCAGAGGATGCTGATCCCGAGGCCATGCTGAAACAGACAGAAATATCTTTAATTAATGACGTCACTGATAGGATCACATTCTTTGAATCCTTTGACAGTAATAAGAACACAAAGTTAAAATATTTTTTGATGTCATTGGATGGGAAACAACAAAAAGCACCAGGATAAATCAAAAATAAAAAGTCATGACAAGTTTGTGGACAAGCAAGTAGACGTTTTAAAAAGGCGCGGATTGAAAGCAGCATGATGTCAGCGCGGTGCCTGTTTCTAGGAAACGGGATGCAACATTTAACTGCCCAATACAGGTCAATGCCGTATTTTACGAGACGGGTGGAAAAACTATTAACCATGAGAAACACTGCTTAGAAATTTTAGTGACATTCTTAACGGGAATCACAATGAACACCCATTATTTCTCTAAATTTACAGTTAAGCCGTTACTACACCTACAACAACTAGCGTCACAGCTTGCTTCGAGTGCAAGAACATTTCCATTGCCTTTTATTATATTGCCACAAGGACTTTAGCTATAGAGGTAATGCCTTAAATGTGGAACATAAAACTTACCTGGTGTTGTAAACGTAAAGTTTCTGGCTGCTTAACCTCCGCTTTCCTCAGTCCCCTGACTCTCCTCTTTCACCGTTGCTAACGGTCAAAAGTCGCTAGGAGTCGCTAAGTGACGTCACCGGAAGCTTTGTGAATGCGTGATTCAGAATACAGCGAGCGTGTTTTTCCATCTCTGCCGTGACTGCAGGCTGGGTTTTTCTGAACTACGAGGCTCCTTCAGACTGACCGTGGTGGTGGTGGGATAGGCTCACAGCAGCGCTCATTGCTCGCTGTCACTGCAGTTACGATTGGCGCCTTTAGTAGGCGCTGTTTCTTCCATGTTTGACTTGGATAAATCAAGTGAAGCGTTTTGTCACTCTATCCTGAAACACCGAGCTAAGCTATCACTGCAGGAAAAAACATCTTTTGTTTTTACTTACTTCCATTTATTAAAGCTTCATTTATGTTTATGAAATTATGTTTTCACTGGCAGCACATAAGTTTGCTGTGAGATCTATTTGTATTGTGCTATTTTAACAACTCTTAACAAAGGTGTGACCTAAATGTGTTCAAATCTCTCGAAAGGAAGATGGCTCTTTCTCAATTGTGATATTGGCTACAAGTTTGGTCATGTAGATGTTGTAGATGCATTTCTACTATCTTCAGGAATTTTAATAATTTGGTGTTTGCTGACCTCTAGTGGTTCAGTTTCTTACTTGTTGGCCTGTGATATGTAAAAAGGCTCTACTGACAAAGAAACTGACTGTAAATGACACACACTGTGCTTGGCGTGACCTGCTTTTGAAAAAACAGTGAAAACTCAAAGGAGCTAAAAGCACTTCTTATAATCTTTAGGAGTTGTTTATTTATCAACACACACAAGTCTAGGATTTAAATGATTTTATCAGCACTGTTTTTTTTATCCTCACACCAAAAATGTATGTGATACTTAAATTGCCAATACATATTATCTACACACACATCATTACTATTGATAAAATACTTATCCGAATGAACACGTTTAAAAAAAAAAAGCATTGGTACTGTCTTAAACTGATTCTACATTTGAAGCTACACTCAGCTTCAAAATAAATGCTTAGAAAGTGCATCCAATTTATTTCTATTGATCATTCTTAACCCTTTCATAATGGTATTTTTAGCCACATCCAACAGTTATCATAAAGAAAAAATAAATATGGTCTCACTGTACAGCATTCGTTACGCATTAAATTTCTAAAAACAAATTAGTTGATTATTTTGATCAGTTTAAAATTTTAAAGGAGAGACAAAAAGTGAATTTTACTTACGTGGCACATTTAACATTTTAAAATAAGAGAAGATGCTTGAGAAGATATGATGGATGATGATTAGTAGTTTTACATCAACTTATCAGCTATACAGGTTAAAGTGTAGACTAAGGAGATGAAAAATGCTTTTACACAAATTGTCTTAATTTTATCATTTCATCATTAACAAATATTCATCTGTTTGAGTACAGGAACCTTGATGCTAATTTATTTATTTATTTATTTATTTTAAGTATAAGGCATTGTGTTCTGCTTCAGCTGGCAGAGGGTAACAGAGGAGCCAACCCCAAAACCAGCAAACAGAGGCTCACTGAACTGAGCTCTGAACCTGTGGATGAGCTCCATTGTGTTGGATATTGAATAGAAGGCCAAAGTGTTGCCCGCATAGTCCAAGTACACACCTATTCTAGTGGCCCGGGGAGCATCAGGCAGATCTTTGTCTGCTTTGTTGTGCCAGGCTGAGTACCCTGAATCAGAGCAGAGGAGACTCCACGACTTGTCGTTGTAGCCCAGAAGGCTGTTTGAATTTTTGCCCTTGCGACTGATGCTCTTGTAGGCCACACCGATGGAGAACTCCCCGCCCCACTCGGCCTCCCAGTAGAACCTGAAGCCGGACAGAGGCTCCTTGCACAGCACCTGGGAGAAGCCATCGAAGCGTTCTGGATGGTCTGGATAATACTGGGTCGTTTTCCTTCGAGTGACTCTCTGATTGCCATCTGACAGCACAAGCTCTTTGTAGACGGTGTTTGAATCAAAGGACAGTCTGACCGCATCTGAGAAAGAAAAAACATCCACAGTACACATTTCTTAGTATTCACCTGTAACCACTATAGGATATGCTTTGATTTGAAGTCCTGATTGGATGTTCAAGTCAAGTCTGATGACTTTCATCCCGAGTCTAAGTCCAATCATAAGTCTTTAATGTGAAGTTACAAAATGAATGTTACTTTTTCTTTATTCTTCATCTTAAACCATGCCATAACACTTAATTTAACAAAATAAAGTTATTAATCGCCTTGAATTCTTTAAAAAAAAAATACAAAAAGTATAATTTTTAACTCAACGGGCAACATAAGTTTGCATTAATGTTTAAAAGAAATTGCAGAAATAGCTTCGCACCGTGTCAAATATCTGAATGAATCAAACAGGAAGTGCTGCTATTTTTAAGAACCTAGTTTATGAAATGTCTGTAGTTTAACAGAGAGAAAATATGAGTCTAGTCAAAAGATTTTTGTTCTAAAGCGACACAAAGTAATTTAACTGATAGGTTGTTATGAGCCATTAACTGACATACGTGGGCCCCATATGTACTGTCACTTGACATGACCACAACAACCATTTGTTATTTGTTATGGTACACTGCAATAACTTAAACATACAATATGAATCACACTTACATCTCAAGAAGTCTGTTCTGGATTTTGGCTCCTGAAAATCAACTCTGGAGGGAACTATGTGAATGACAATAAAGAAATCTTTGTTCGATAAAAAGGCCCACCATTTTTGTTGTTGCTCCTGAATTGCCAAATGCCACTGAGTTTACTAATCATTACCTTTCAGGCGTTTGTCCCCATTTCTTGGCAAAAGTATATACACAGGAGTTTCGCTGACTGTAAGGAATACCTGCGTTAGTTTGTCACACGATTTAACTTCAGTTCTGGGAATGTGCAAAGTATTTTCTGCACGAGCTTACCCGTCTTGGAGATCTTGTTCAGCTCCTTTTTACAGATGTCATCCAGGCTTTCTTTCATCTCTATGGCTGTTTTGCTTATTTCTCCAAAGGAGAACTGAGGATTGATGAGAACTTTAGGAACCATGGCCTCTGGAGGAACACATAGGGTGGGAAAATTCTGTGCGACAAGGAAGAGAAAGGAAAAAGTTTAGTCTTAACCTGATTCTTCAAGACCTGGTTTGACGAGAATCCCTCTATCAAAAACCAATAGATTGAACCCAGTATTTTGAATGAACGCTTTATGTCATTATTTTCCATTAGGAATACTTGAGTGTAAGAAAAGTATCATCAAACAGATTTGTATGATCCTTTGGCACCTGCAGAAAATGAATGTTGTCCTCTGTTTCCAGGATCTGTCGGAGTTCAGCGTCTCGCCGCTGCAGCTCCATTATCTCCTGTTCAAGGCGCTCAACGTAACCATCAGCCTGCGTCATGGCTGCCTGCATGTTGGCCATTATCATCTGATTGATTTCAGACTTCCAGCGCTCGACTGCCTGCAACATCTCATGGAAGGTCTTATCGCTTTCAGTCTGCGCACGCTGGGCAGCGTTCTGAAGAAATAAAATAAAATAAGATTTGATGTCATACTGGGTAAGAATATTCTGAGATCCAGCGTACGGCGGTGAAAGATAAATGTTATACTTGTTTCTATAATGTCTGACTTACTTTCAGAACATCCACATTGTGCTTGAGGTCCTGCAGCTCTTTCATCCTCTCTGAAATGATGTGCTGCACTTCGGACTGGGTCACCACCAGAACTTTCTGAAGGAAAAAATACACACCAGCATCTAGTTTCACATCACTTAAGGACAAGGTACTTTTAGCCTTCATCAATGTTTTTGTCTTTAGACTCTACAAAAGTATGATTTGATTTTATATTTGAAGAAGGATAAAAGTTATACAATTCTCTGTTTTAGATTTATTGAAATCTAAATGCATAGCTTTTTCTTAATCTTTGCCTTCTAAAAAAATCCCATTTTTGTGAACCAGCAACTGATTGACAAAGACCCACACATATCTCTTCTGATCCGGATTTTGAACCAACTTTTTCCATGAATTTAACCAATAAAAGAGTGAGGATTTTATTTTGACAATTTCCTATCAACTTTATTTTGTAAGCACAACAAAGTCCCTTTTGTATCACTTTGCAGGCCCATCAATTCAGAGTCTAATCTGGGAACAATCTAAACTATATAAAAACTAGATTGTCCTCATTTGTAATCTCAAGTTTAAAAATGTAAGACTCTTTTTTTGAAATAAGGAGAACAAGAGAACTTTGCCCTTTTATGCAGTATGTTTGTGGTTATGCAACGCGCTGACCTGCTGTACCTGTGCAATGCTAAAAAATACACTAAAGGTTTTCACATTATATGTAATGTATAGGGGTGCTGGGCTAGAGGGGCGCCAAAATGATGGCAGAAAAATTATTTCTAGTTGGGGTGTGATATGTTTTTTCATTTGAATCCTGTTGTCTGACGACTTGGAGCTAAAAATAGAGAGGCAGAAAAGAAAGGGGGTCAGAAACAAAAAATGAACTTTTCAAACTTTTCAAAGCGGTTGACAGACAGTAGGTGAGTTTTGTCAGTCTATCAAAAAGAACTTCAGGTTAAGTTACTAGTAAAATAACATCTCTTGGTCGTCTTGCAACTTTGTGCTGTAGCTACAGATGTCTAGGGTTGCTTTACTGTGTCAGCATACAACTCAGAAAGTACATAGCTGCACCCCTGCATGTAGGCAACACAACCTACAAGCCAAAGCTGTTGGAACTCACTTGTTTCTCAATGCGCTCTTCTTCCGCTGAGGCAATGTTGTGGCTGCGGTGCTCTCTGACAGTACACAGCACGCAGATGCACATCTGGTCAGAGCGACAGAACAGCTCCAGGCCCTTCTCGTGCTGGGGGCAGATCTTCCTGTCCAGGTGGCCCGTCTCGTCCACAAGCTTGTGCCTCTTGAACGTGGACGACTCGTAATGAGGCTTGACGTGCGTCTCGCAGTAGTAAGCCAGACACATGAGGCACGACTTGACGGCCCTGTTGCGGCGGCCGACACAGAAGTCACAGTAGGATTCGCGGTGCATGTACGGGAAGGGGGTGAGCTCCGGAAGCTGCTGGCGGGGCTGTTGCTGGTGCTGAACATCTGGGACGTTACGTCTCAGGACGGGCCGTGGCGTGAAAGACGCACGGCACTGAGGGCAGCTGTACACGCCCATATGGTCGAACTGGTCCCAGTAGATCTTGATACACTCCAGGCAGTAAGTGTCCCCACAGGGAATGGTGACCGGGTCCCGGAGTCCATCAGTACACAGGGGACAGAAAGAGTCTGGTGGTAATGGGAAACCTGAATCAGCCATGTTTACTAACCAAGATATCCTGGGAAATAATGCGTTTTTATTCCAATTAAGTTCTTATGTGAAAGAGCAGTCAGTCAAATAGTCCCAGAAAAAGGTCCACAAAGAGTTACTCCATGGGCTCGTCGGGATCCCACTGGTCCCTCTGTAGGAATGCTGCGCTCTTTTCTGCTGGCATTTAAAGGAAAGGCTTTGTTTCTACCACAAACAGTAAACTGATCTCTTCCCACACAACTTGTTTTCATTTTCTGATCAAAAGTCCTGACGTCTGCACCCGTGGTGAAATTTGCTTTTCAACTTGAAAATTATCTTTGCTCTTAAAGTAAGGTCAAGAAATCAGCAGACTTACAGAATCTTTTGCCACCACCTACAATGTAAGTGGGTGAATTATAAAGAGTGTGTTTTGCGTTCTTCATGTAGAGATTGTGAATGATTACAGGCAAGAGTGATGGATATATTACGGTTTGAAATTAAATTGAAGGGCTGCAGGATACATCTTTTCTTCATTAATGTTCAAGTGGTAAATGGACTGGACTTAAATATAGTAAAAAATAATAATCTGAAAGTTCAATAGGAATTAATGATTTTACAAGATGTAGTGCACCCAATCTGTGAGGTTTCCATTACCATAAAATTAATATTATTCATGAAAAAAAATACAGTTTGCACTGTGCGGGCTGTGGAAATTTGAACCAAAAGTCCTTCACAACCTTGATCTTTTCATGTGACTGAGCAGTGAGTTTCATGGCGGTACCTGATTGCAAAACAACAGACTTTGTTTGTCATGTGAACAGGGGCCATGACATGTGGGCTCTCTCAGGAACCAGTCTGGATGCTTACCACAAGGTGAAAAGATCCCAGTTTACATAACGGACAATACATAAACAAAAAAGACAAACTCCTAACCTGTCAGCTTATGTCTCAATAAATATATAAATATAAATTCATTATAAATGTATATATATTTATACAATGTGTCCTATTTTGTACAAAATAATTTATTATTATTAATTTAAATGTTATTTAGTCATTATAAATCATGTTTATGGTGGCCCTGAGGTGCAAACCACGAATTGAACATTGTTTTGTGCTTCGTTAATGTTGTGTTGCTCAATTTGTTGAAATGGCTTGCACCTCAGGGCCACCATAGTTTGTCTTTAAAAAAAATTCACAAAATATACATTATTACAATGCTTTGTGAGATAAATCAAGGTTTAATGTATCAATCTAAATATATCTTTATTTATATGGTTAACTAATGTTTCACGCACACTGAACCTTTTCTTTATGAGGTCAAATATATAATTTATGACAGCATTACCTCATGAGAAAGGCTTCCTGCTGCATCAGTTAGAAGAATTAGCATTAAACATGTCTGCTCTTTGTTTTTTTTACAGTATCATCTTGAAGCAGTTTGTTTTAGATCGCAGTAGGGCAGCACAATGACTTCAAGGTTCGCACGTTACATTTTTTGACAACATAAAGCTCTGAGGTTTATTTGAATTTCCCATTAAGGACCAGCTTTTTGTTGTCTATTCTCTTTGTTCTATGAAGGGCTGCTCTCATCTTTTCCCAAACAAGGCAGTTCTTGTTAAAACAACGGCTGGAGAGAAAACGAGCAAAAGCAAGAGAGTTGTAGAGGGATGGGTGAGGGCAGCAGTCAGCTGGGTTGTGAATGTACTGGTGAGGAGCAGGAAACTTATATCGGCATAGAAAAAAAAAAGTATATGGGTTGAATTCCAAAACTGAAAAAAAAAAATCTAATTAATAATGATGGAAAAAAGGAACAAAAATAGAAATTGTGAGTATTTTTTTGTTAAAATTACATTTAAAAGATGGAATTTTAAGGAGTTCTTTACTGGCTATCAAGACAGCGGCTTTGTAACACCAAAGGTTGTATTATTTATCCCTTAATTACTTAATATTATTTTTCTAATGTAGCTTCTATGAAGAGGAAAAACAGAGAAAACATGGAGTTAAAAGCTGAAATGACAGCAAAAGCTGGAAAGTAGTAGGAGAAAGTATCAAAGGTTGGAAAACTCATTATGTCCTCCAGAGTTTGCATGACCTTAAGAATAAATATATAGGTCCACATAGATGTACGGTATTATTGTCATGGCAACTCGAGGGCTACATATAGCCCTGGGATCTGGGATGCTTTCAATGCCTCTGACAAAATGAGTCTTTTCAATGCAGCAGGACGCTGGTGAGGCTGAACAGACACTGGGAGGGGGATGTGGCGGGGTGAGCACCAATGACGTCATTCACTGTGCTGGTCGGTACTTTCTCCAATCGAAGCCTCTTTCTCTATGCCTCATCCCTCTGAGGGGAAAAAAATCTGGGAGTGGCAGGAAGGAGGAGAGCCAGAGGACGACGAGGAAAGCAGAGGTGAAGCAGCTAAATATTGACGTTGCATCACTGCGTTTACGACAGCAGGTACATTTTATGTGCCGCGTTTCAGGCATCACCGCTGAGGCAGAGGTCCGTGTGGGAACACGATGAAAGGCAATGGAAGCGATATTTTTAAGCACCGTGACGCTCGTTGTTGTAGGTGTTGTAACTGTCGATATGTAGAGTAGTACTGGGAAATAGTGACTTGTTTATTTTCTGTCACGTCTTTCTACTTTAGAGGAGAATAAAAAAAAACATCACAAAAACGTCACATTTCTAAGCAGTGTTTATAATGATGTTTGTATTTGTGGGTGTTTTCGTTCACCTGCAAACCAATGGAAAGTTTTGAGGCGAGAGATGGGGCTATGTGAAATATTACTTCATATAGGTTTTCTGCAGAGTTGAAAATGTCTTTCACTGTTGATTCACATTGATCAGCTTATATTTAGTTGAACAATCCGCGTCATAGTTCACTTTAGGATCGTGGTTTTATTTCATACCTACAGCAGCTGTTACATTGCTTCATTGTACACGCAGACTTAGCTGTAACAGAGAAGAAGAGTTGGAGCTCTGAACAGTTTCGTTCAATCAGTGTAGATTGAGGAGCAGAGAAGCCATTTGGAAACTGACTTGATTGAATTAAATTGCTTGAGTGCAGCTGCAGTAACACTTACATAATGATGGATGATAGCACTGTGTATTAGTGTGCATGTGTGCATGATGTCTGTGTGTGTATATATATATCACATCATATACATGAAAAACTTGATTTTTCCAACATTTTCCCCAGTACAACCTTTTTGGCAGATTTTATTTTTCATTGTAATCATTTCATGAAGATTTGAGTCTTAGATTCTGACTATTGTACTATATAGACGGCTTTCAATATTTGATCTATGTACTCGGTAATTTAAACAGGTGACATGCAAGACATTTTACCTTTGACAGCTAAAATCCAGAGTTGACAAATATAGTAGAAATATTTCAGCTATAGCACATTTCACATCTGGAACTTATGTTGTGCAGGAACATGAAGTACTCAGGAAATGTGACATGAATAACCATTGAGTACAATCACAGTGAAATGGGTAAGATTGATGTGAAAAACGTGTGATGAACATGTGAAACAGGAGGGAAAACTTTACATGTGAAAATTTTCTCACACATCTTAGACATTTTGCTATAACTGCATCCAAGTGTTTTTTGTTGTTTCAAATGTGATGGCATAAAAAAAAAATCTGAACTTTTTGTTATTTCTGTCAAAGTGTTCAGAGAATATGATCACCATGTTGCTGTCAATATTTAAAGCTATTATTGTCAGTAATAAATACCCGTACGTCTGTCTCAGCATGGCCGAGGGTACGGTGTCTATGGCAGAAGTGGAGACAGCCTTCCAGAAGTTTGCAGTCCATGGAGACACCAAAGCAACTGGGAAGGAGATGAATGGAAAGAACTTCGCCAAGATTTGCAAAGACTGTCACATTATAGACGGCAAGAACGTCACCACTACTGATGTCGACATAGTTTTCAGCAAAGTCAAGTAAGACCAAAGCGAGGATTCATTTGAAAAATATATGTATTTATAAGTGAGCAACAGTAAAGAACAGGAGTGTCTGTTTCATATTTGGTGATTATTCACACCTGTTTTTCTTTTTCAGAATATTGGAATAACTATTTCGCGTAGTCACGTGAAAACGTACAGCGCATCATTTGGTTTTACTTTGTTCAAAGATGTCTTTGAAGCATAATTTATTTAACAGCTACCATTTTTATAGAACCAAATATATCTCCCTATAAATTATTTTATTAATTTTCACACAGAACCACGATGTGACATGTCTAATTTTGCTACTAAAAAAACCAACCAGCTGGCAACACTGTTTGTTTTCGCAGGGCAAAGTCGGCTCGTGTCATCACGTTTGAGCAGTTCAACCAGGCCCTGACAGAGCTGGCTTCGAAGCGATTCAAAGGCAAAGGCAAAGACGAGGCCGTTCAACAGGTCTATGGCCTCATTGCTGGGAAGGATCCTGCCAACGCCGGAGTCACTGTAAGTTATTCAGACCTGAGTGAGGTTGGCGCCTCGACCTTCATCAAATCTAACAGAACTGGTGTCAAACCAGCACAAATGCAGCTGAGTTTATTCAGCTGGTGACCTTTTAACCTTTATCTTCAAAGCAAAAGCAGAACAAATGAAATGTTTTGCTGCACAAACGAAGTATAGTTGATTGACACCAATTTTGTCTGATTCAAAGAACTTGGGGGAGCTAGTTGACCTTTCATGACCTCTGGAAACATTTAATATTTAAAATTATAGCGGCAGAAAATTTTTTTGCTGCACAAACCAGCGAAAACATTTGACACTAATAATGGGGGGCAGGAAGGGAAGTCAGATTTTTTTTTTTTTTTTTGGAACAGAGTTCCTGGCAGAAAAAATGGTTTTTTTTTTTTTTGCTTTTTCTTTTGTTCCTTCTGGGTTTTGGATGCTGCAGCTAAATTGATTTTTACACTTTGCGTTGTACGAGGCATAACCTTAGCCACAAGGTTATTTACAATCAGAAATAGCGGTCAACGTGAGATCATCAGCTCATAAACGTTCAAGCCCCGACACTCATTTACACCAGCAGATGGCACTAGCGCATAACATATTCCTTTAACAATGCAGTGAACTCCAGGCTGATGGTTTTCAGTTTTTTTGTGTGTTTATTTTTTTGTGCTTTCAGAAAGTTGCGAAAGCAGCAGCAGTGGACAGACTGACTGACTCGTCCAAGTACACCGGATCACACAAGGAGCGCTTTGACGACTCGGGCAAAGGGAAAGGAAAGGCCGGGCGAGAGGACATTCCAGACACCAGTGGATACGTGTCCGCCTATAAGGGTAGTGGCAGTTATGATGAAAAAGTTAAAAATCCATAACCAAATAAAACCAAACAACAAAATGAAATAAAAAATTACATAACTGGGAAGTTTTGAGAACAATAAAATGAGCTAAAACAACAATTTCATGGTGCATGACATCTAAAGATATCATATAATGTATATTGCTGACTGTTCTTTAGCAGGAACCAAAGAAAGAGTGCTTGCTTTCTAGAGCAGATCTGCTTTTCTTTAATTGTGCCTTACTGTAGCTGCAGTCTCCACTGTAAAGGCTTTGAGACATTGTGCTGTTTTACTTAAGCTGTATTGACTCAATGTTAATGAATTGTTAGTTTTGAGAAGCTGTACTACTGAGAGCCAGTATTTATTTGCTACAGTTTATATTCCCATTGTGACAACAGCAAAATAATAATTGACATTTTCTTTCATGTTACACTGACACGAAAACAAGGAAAACTGCATTAAACTTTACAGATTAAGTCGTGGCAATATACAGAGTCCTGATGTGTTTTATTTCTTTAAAATTTATGTCTTTGCTGTATTTTTAATCATCTGAAGTTTTTTTTTTATTTTTTAACTTCTGAAGTAAAATGAATAGATGAAGTAAATTTTCCTAATCCGGATGACGAAACATTAAAGTTCCTTTCAAGTCTATTGAATTCCCTGGTGAAAACGTCCAAATAACTTATAATGGATTCATCTTTTATTGCAACGATATATCAAATTCAAAAATGTAGAAAAATGCAAACTTACTTTCAGTACAAACTGATGGATGCTTTGAAACATTTACCTCCAAAGGAGAGAAGGAGAGATTTGTGACAGTGAAAACAGGTTCACTAGCGGAACAAGTCAGCGTCGGGCCGGGGGCGTGGGGCCAATGACAGGGCCCCTAAAGAATGACCGGGCCCCTGACGTGTATCACCTGCGCTGCTGGAAACTGCTGAGGGGAGGGTGGGAGGGGGAATGCGCTCACCGTTTGATTTTTACCCAGAAAGCACATCGGCTAAACCGTGAGTGAAACGGTGACTGGGACTGACTACTATATATGCCATTGAGGGGAAACTTAGTTTAACATTAAATACACCTTTCTCAACAGGAGAGGGCGCACTTTTTCCGTCTATAATCAGACATCGGAGACTTAAAACCATTCCTCCCTCTCTGGCACCTCCAGTCCCGGTACCCTGGATGGGTGCCCCCCCCCCCATAGCTCTGCGCCTGAACAGGTTATTAAAAAGCACAATCGAGTTTTAGAGTTAGACTAAAACAAAGGTGTTTTACAAGAAGAATCTAATATTACAACATTGCCAGAAGAAAGTCTTAAAATTATGAATAAAAAAAAGTTTTGAGAGAAAAAAAAAAGTTTGATGGAGATAAGAGGTGAACCAGACCAGGAAGTCCGTGGTTCTTTCTTTGAACTGGACAGTCGTTTAAATAATAGCTCCATCTCATAATCTGATGCACCAAAAGATGATTTCCTTATTTTTAAAACATATCTCAACTATAACTTCAAAAGATATTCAGTATTCTTCATTTGAATGCAGTCTGGTGTAGAGTTCTCATAAAATACAATGTAAATCTCATTAAAAAAAACTAGCTCAGAGAAAAATGCCAGGAAGTAGACAGATCCTATAGACTGAATACAAAATGTCATGCAGTTTCCATCTCCTTTGACAAGTATTTGCAACAAGTAGTGTTGATGCAAATTTTGCACTAAAATGTTAAAGTTAAATACCTTTTTGAAAAAGATTAAGCTGACAAGTAACCAATGTTTATAGTTTGTTACCCAACACATTTTTAGACTGTGTTGGGTCTAAAAATGCACATCCTGGTGAATCATTTACTCTTTTCTGAATCACACAGATTGAGCAGCAACTTATTGAGTTAATAAACTGAATCTGGAAATAGTTTTGAGACTTAAAGCAATAACTTAATAGATAGAAAGCTGGTTCCAATGATTTGTATAGGTAAATATCAGTTTCTCAATAGGATTTCAATTTGAAGGTCATGTTAAAAAGTAAATAAATCTGACCCTTATGATTCACAATGCTTGAGAAATACTCAGACCCAGAAAACAAAGTTTTTAATTTTTAGTTTAGTTTTATTTTACTGCTTTCGAATGCAGTTTGACATTGAATTGTGAAAAATTTATTTCAACAGTTTACTTCCCAAACTTTTAAAAAATATTTTTACACCCGTTTTTGAATCACAACGTGGCTCCAGTCAAAGAGCAGCACAGTTCAGGTTGGACAAAGCTTTCTGCGTGCTCTTAAGTTTAAACACCACGTCGCATGCAAGGCTCTTCTGTTCAGATCTACTCTTAATCTGCGTCACTTTAAATACCTCATACGGTGGGATCAAAACTTCTGCTTCCGACTCTCCAAACTTGGAGTACAGTGACACGTCTGCTCCCAAACAGGTGGAAATCTCAAAGCACGTTTTGTCACCAAACCTGTACGGACCCTGATAGCCAAGCAGCGAGCTGGAGGTAAAAGAGCCAAAGCGGATCTGCTCGTTGAGGACATCTTGGCTGAAGTCGCCGTCGACCCTTCGATAGCCAGTCAGGCACCTTTCCAGGACGCTTCTGCGAGCGCTGAGCCTCTTCAGGGCTCTCGTGAGGAAGAAGTGCAGAGTGTGGTATCTGAAAGCGGTTTTGTACTTCATCTTCTGACTTCTAACCGCCTCGTTGAACTCCGGGTAGACTTCGGGTTTGTCCGTCGTGTAAACATAAACGGCCATGATCTCCTCCTTCGCCAGGGTCCTGGAGGCGGGCTTCCCGTGTTTGGGTCTCCATTTCTTGTTGTAGTGCTTCTCTGCTTCGTTCCAGGCCAAGGAGAAATTTGAGTTTTGGTTTTTCTCACTCGGGAGAAAGTCAGTTCTCACTTTACGCTCCATGTCGCCTTCGCAGCCAGCGTACGCGTCGTCCACGGAGTCCAGAGCCATGTCCAGGTAAAACAAGCTCTGCCAATAGTGACAAATGTTCATTAAGAGGTTTTTCCTTCAGAATGTGATAACCTATTGAGATGTGTGTTTTGACAACATAAACCAAGAGGACACTTTTGCTTACCTTTGCCGTTTCAGTCAAGGCTCCCAACGTTAGCAGCACTGCTAACCAAACCGCCATCTTTGCCATATTAAAGGAGTCGTTGTTACAATGGAAAACCGTTTTCAAAATGGTTGAATTACATAAAGTTTTCATATTTTACACCTTTTTAAAAAGTGCTTAAACAGTTACCACCTCACTTAACATAATCAGTTCCTGTGGTTATTTTTTTTACAACAATAAAATGTACTTTTTCAGACTTTTCTTAAGTTGCACATTTAAACTGCCCTTTCGTGAGGAAAGCCCTTCTGCATGTTTGGTACCAGCTGCAAATCATCTCAATCAGCGTTAGTGCTCCTTTAAAGACTCTGGTCCTTGACTGCAGTAAATAGGAAATAGCTGAGAATATTATGAAGATGTTGTAACCGAGTTAGATTGTATAAATTAAGTTTTTGACTATGTGTAAATTAATAACATATTAACAAGCTTAGTTTATTAAATCATTTACAGTACAAAATATTCCTAATCTTTGAATTCATGCTTAACTTAATCCATTTTTTTAGTTATTTTTTATTTGATATCAGTGCAGTAATGTTGGCTGCATTTTACCTTTGTGTCTTTATGACTGATTTTGTTTGTCCAGTTATTTCACTTAGAACAGTTTTAAAATTTCAGCTGTTATTATGCAAGACAATGTATTCTGTTAATAGAAGAATCACAATCCAAACCTTCATAATGTAGTGAAATTAGTGATCCGTTTCTAAAAAGTTGGCTAACTTTGATGATTCTAGTTTGCTTTAAGCCCATGTATTTCTGACATATATGAAATTTTAATGCAACCTGGACTTCTCTTTTTTGGTATCTCATATTATAAATGTTCAGTTATTCACTATTTAATGCAATTCAATAAGTTTATTCCAACTAATTTAACATCTTTTTTGGCATTTCAGACGAAACTTAAAATAATGACTAGTCATCATAGCATGATCTCAAACAAGACATTTTAAATAAATTTGCATTCAGCAAACGGATATAACCAGAAGCATTTACATATTCAAAACCAGAACATGATTAAATTATAAAAACAAACGCATCCAGCAAAGCACATGCATTTGAGATTTATTAAAACAAAATAGTCAAACAGGAAATATAACAGAAGTACAGAGCAATTAATTACAGCTATGACACATTTTTTTTGTCCTTTAAAGATTGTTGATTCTGTTCAGTAAATGTATATAGAACCATTTCACAACAAATATAAAACAGTTAAAATGTATTCATTATCACATCCAATACAATTCAGTCAGATTCAGACTCATTTACACATTCAGTCCAGTTCAAATGAAATTGCAGTTTAAAATAATCAAATACAGATTATCATTTTATGGCAGTTGTTAATATTTTTTCTATCAAACAGGAACAACTATTTGCTTCGAGTAGTCAGGTTAGTATCTTGAGCAAGCATTAAGTGACAATGCAAAGGAATGACATGCTTTCAGCAATACATTATTTCAAAATGCCAAAATACAATAAATACATAAATCATTGAAAACATTATTTATGTGTATCATAGATAAAATATAAGCAGAATTGTACAAATGAAGTCATCAATAATTAGTATATCAGTAAAATTGAATTTCTTTTACAATTAATTGTGAAATTGGTCAATCAAGATTATCCGTTAATACATGTTGCAATTAATTTAAGTAATCATTATATGACTTCCTTCTTTATTTTTTTGCATGTTTGGACTTCCATAAAAAAGTAAATCTCAGTCTGCCATTATGGGTTGTGACAAAGAAAAAGCACAGCAGCAGGGTTCAGGATTACTTTGATGAATTAGAAAAGGAAAGTAAACACAAAGTTTGTGATTGTAACATAAACTAATGTGCTCTTCAAATATTTTATGTCCCTTTTATGAAATTAGTTTTACACTTGAACTTGTTTCCTAATTTAAAATTTCATATATTAGAGACTGAAAATGTGAACATTCACTCTTGTATGTTTCTTATGATTATATTTAGATATATAAAATAAATATTGGGCAGAGTTTACATGAATTACGTCTGACTTTGCACAATGCAGGTTGTATTTTTTTAGACATTTCATCACAAATCTGACTCGTCAGTGAGAGCACAGTTTAATTCCGAATGGAATTTGTTTGTGCTCTCCAGATTGTAGACAACCTCGCATGGAAGGGAATTCTTCTGGGATCTTTTCTGTATGTCTGTTACCTTAAAAACCTCATATGGAGGGATCAGGACCTCTTTTTCCAATTTAAACTTAGAGAACTCTGAGATGTCTGCTCCAAAGCAGGTGATAATCTCAAAGCATGATTGGTTACCGAATAACCCAGGAGAAGAATAAGAACCCAATGAGCTGGAGGTAAAGCCACCGAAGCGAACCTCTCTGTTGATACCCGTTTCAAATCTGCACTTGGTTCTCCGGTAGGTGGTGACACACTCTGCTGCCTTGGGCTTGAGGGAGCGTAGGGCCATGGTGAGGTAGAAATGAAAGGCGTGATACTGAAATTTGGTCATGTACTCAGATTTTTGTGTTCGGACCGCCTTATTGAACTCAGCGTATATTGGAGGCATTTCCAAGGTGTAAGCATGAACAGCCATGATTTGTTCTTTCTTCAGCGTTGAGGTGGTGGTCGCCCATTTGTTATTGTAGTACTGCTCCGATTTATTCCAGGCCTTTCCAAAATTCCCTTTTTTCTCCTTCTCTAACCACTTCGCCACTTCTTCTTCCATCTTATCTTCACAACCGTTGTACATGTCGTCAACAGAGTTCTGAGCTAAATCCAGTGGGAACGAGCCGCTCTAAACAGAAAACAAAGGAAACGTTACTGATTATGAATATTAATCGTTGCGTTTGCACTTATAAAAACATTCCCCAAAATAGTGCACCACTCACCTTCTGCTGTGGTGCCAGAGCCCCGATGTGGCATCCGGATGATGGCAGGGCCAGTGTCCAAATTATTATTGCCATCAAGACAAAAAGAAACTTTTTATTTAACAGCATGTTGAAGATTTCTTTGTGAGTCAATCACTCATATATATATATATTAATATATATATATATATATATATATATATATATATATATATATATATATATATATAATATAAATATCCTGTGATTTTCCTGTTCCAATTCCCAATCGAGCAGAAATGACTGGAGCCTGGGACTTTGGTTTGTGACCTGAAGCTGTTTTCAAGCTCCTCCAAAACTCTGATGTGGTTCTGCTGTAGCTAGTCCTCCATTTTCTTCCTGTAGATGATCTTCCCATATATGAACTAAGATTCTGTTAAGACCAGCATACATCGTTATAATAATCCAAGCAAAAGATATGACTTACTTTAAAAAAGTCCTTTGACTGTAGCACCTCAGTTTACTAACACTTCTGAGCTGGAAAAACTCTTCACTTTTTCTTTGATCGGTTTGTCAAAAATGAGGAACTGTCAGAGACAGTTTCTCTTTCTTTTCCAGTGGATGCAAATCTAAATTTTAAAATCTACAGATATATTTACTTATCTTTGAACATTGGCTCAGGGTTGTACTTTTTGTTTAAAATGTGATGGTGGCTGGCTGTAGCTGATAGCTAAGGAATCAGAGAATAATATACTTATATCTTCATACTATGATAAACATATGTTAGGAAACATTAGTAAGAGCAGGTATTTTAAACAACATTATCAAGACTTATACTGTGTAATTAGTGTTAAAATTTCTCCTACTTTGAATTTACATTGGTAATCTTAGTATCAAGACTTTTCTAATGGGTTACAACTTCTTGTCATATTTTTGATCCATCAGTTTTAACACAATATTTTCTAATATCTCTCCTTAAAAAAACAACTTTTCATTATTCTTGTATTTAATGCAACACATTTGAAGAAACAAGCAAAAAAGTATCCGTACCTGAGATGTATAAAACCCATCTGAATGGATGAAGGCTGACACGGAAATCCTTCAATAAAAGGATAGAGAAAACTGCTAAGAAATGATAAAGATCGATCTTTGTCTTTAAATGTTTTATTTAAAGGTTCTGACTCTGGGAGTCAGAAAAGTAGAGCCCCGAAATGAAGTTGTACATAAACCTTTATACACTTCACAGTTAGTCACATCCTGTTTTTACACACGCATGTATCGGAAAGAACATAACAAAGGGGAAATACTCAGCCCCTTTCAGAAACAGAAAATAAAACTCGATGCATAGAAATAGACTTGAGCGGAAACCTGCTTGCTCTCTGTAGTTTTCACCCACTTCATCTGATTTATCAAGAGCTCCTGCTTAACGTGTGTACATGTACTGTGTACATGAACTTGCAAAGGAAATGAAACAGACACATCTATAAAAGTAAGAATGCAGACATAATCTATCTGCATTCTCTCCGCCAGGCTGGTAAATCATTCTCATTGACCTTAAAAAAAAAAAAAAAAAATCATTTGTTATTCATGTATATACCAGCAGATGGTGCTAGTACATAAGACGATCCTCTGAAAATGCAGTGAAATCTAGGCTGACTGTATTTTGTGTTTTCCTTTCTTATCTAAACTGAATGAAGCGTAAAGTTTGTATCCTGATCAAATGGAAAAGGAAAGTGAACACAAAGTTTATGATTGTAACACAAACTAATGTGCTCTTCAAATATTTTATGTCCCTTTTATGAAAGTAGTTTTATTCTGGAAACTGTTTCCTAATTTCAAGTTTTACATAAAAGGGACTGTAAATGTGAATATTTACTTTATGCTTGAAACGATAATCCTTTATTGTCAAATCAATCTTATTAGTTCAAACAGTGTATGCTTGTCAACCTTTAACAGCCGGTCAATAGAAAGTGCCACATCATACCTTTATGTTTCTTGTCTTCCCATAAACTTCTGCTTTTCCAAAGACCTGTACATGTCATGAACAAGGAATCTAGTTTTGAAACGTTGGCGATGAGTTCAGTATCTGGCTGTTTTGATGCTTCGCCTGCCCATGTTGGGGCAGAGGGCTGTGGGACGGGTAAGCCTGGATGGACTATAGGTACAGGGTTTGGAGGCTTCTGGCATCCCCATAGTGGCTGAGGTCCTGGCAGCTGCTCTCCCTCCTGGCACCTTTGGGGATCTCTGTGAAGTTTCTGGCTTCAGTCAGTACGGTATATATGTGGACATGTGTGGGACTAGTGAGGTGAAGTTGGCATGCCAGTCCCCAAGTACCTTAGCATTTACCACCTCCTCTTTAACAAACACAACACCACACTTTGGTCAGGTTGGGGGGTGAAGGACCTTGCAGGCATGGACAGAGTGCTGTGCAGCCTTACCTCTATTCACGTTGCTATGTTTGGCCAAGTTCTGGACCTCAATTTTAACACACATAGAGCTTGCGGTCGGGAAGTTGAGTCTTGCACAGCCCAGCCACAACTCCAGTTTTAATACACTTTAGAAAAAAACATCTGCATTCATCACAAGTTTTCATAATACCACAAACACACATGGAAACACCGATCTGGGACAGAGGAGCGCTTGGTGTGCCACCTCAGCACCTTTGCTGCTTAAATGCTTATTGGAGGTGTGAGGATGACATGGGGGTCATTGAAATGGGGGACTAACACTTTTTGATGGGGTGCTGTTCGTGTGGGTGCTTGGTCCATGATAGGAGTGTCGGACTTCCATGGGAAGGCCTATGGCTGTGGATCGCAGCAGTTTGACTCTTCATATCTAGCTTTGGGGTTCTGTCCCAGGACATCAGTTTCCTCTTCACCAGAGATGAACAAAGATGAAGTGATAAACAGTGAATGACGTAGGGAGAAAGGATGAAGGTGGAACAGCATATGGACAGGGGAAAGGAAAGGTAGTAGGAATGAGGGACAAAGATGAATGAGACGAAGGAAAGGGAATTTTGGATGTGGGTGTGAGGAACAGAAGAAAAATGAGGCAGGGATGCGGGATAAGGATAAAATCTGTATGGGTCAAGAAGGTAGAGATAAGGAAGATGCAACATAGGATGAAAGAGGTATGAATAAGGAAAAAAGGAGATAGGGATGAAGGATAAAGACAAAGGATGTAGATACGGAGGAATAAAGATTTTGGAATAAAGGATGAAGATGATTGAAAAGGGAATATAGGTTAAAAGAGGTAGTGATGGGTATAACGATGGAGTAGGTGAGTAATTATAGGAAAAGGGTAAAAAAAAGTCTAGGGTGAAGGTGGTAGGTAGGAAGGAGGTGCAAACAAGTATAGAAAGATATATATTAAGTTTCCAAATACATCATTGGTTGTTCAATCATTATAGTTGGATTTGTCAACCACTCAAGTTGTTAAGCAGCAAGTGTCATAATTATTTTATGCTGCTTTTGTGGTCTACACCAAACCCTTCTGCATGACGTTAACAAAAGAGGAGAAAAGTTTCCAACCACAAACGGGAAGCTGTAATGTTTGTCACTAGGCGTCTAATCTGGTGTTTCATGCTGTGTTTGAGAAATGTCCCATACACCTGTGATTCTGCAAAAGTCCTCTTCCTAGATACATGATTCAAAGCAACACTGGTCTGTCGAGGATAACGATTAAATATCCATATGAAAGAATATCTTTTCTCATTTTTTTACACTGCCACATTTTTACAACTTGCATACCAACTGCTAACAGGTTAAATATTCACTGCAGCAATAATTTAGGCAACAACACATTTTAAATTACAAACACCTCCCCAAATATCCCATTTTGTTAGCACTGTTGAAATACAGGCATGAAATAACCATGATAATGCTCACTTTCACTAAGATGGTCAATTATTAACAAAACATTTATCAAAGACAGCCGATCTGTCTTTTACACATGTATTTACCTATTACGAGTATGTTTATAGAGTAAAAAAATATATAAAAATTTGCAAATCAGTTGAATTACACCATATTAACTTTATTGAAATAGTTCTTATATTAAAACTGGAGTTTCTTCACAATGAAATCATTAGGCAAAATCAGCATCCTGAATCAAACTGTGTGGATAGGAAACATAAAAATAAAGGTAATAATAAGTACATTAGGTATCTGGGAAAAAACAAACAAAAAATGCAATATTATTGTCTTTTAAGGCCTATTTTATTGACTACAACAGACCTGACCAACAAGCCTAAAACATAATGGAACGACAGTGCCATCAAGTATTTATTTGGTAACCTCCCACTGTAAAAACGAAACAATAAAAATGTGATCTTCTGGAGAAGAATCAGTAACAACTGTTGACTGATGATACTCTTCCTGTCACATCTGGACTTACATTTTAACTTTTTCTTCTTAAAAAGTAAAAAGAAAACATTAATTGTGCTTTGGGACTTGAATCAACCTGAACCAGAACCTTCGTATACTGAACAACTTTACATGTTCCAATGTACTGTGAGCTGAAAACTTGCACAGACCACATCCTGATAGGGTTAGACATGCACAACCACAAAACAAGAAAACAAGGCGCTCCAAATATGTCTGCCCTCTAAAAGACCTTAAAACCCTTCAGCCCAATTGTCCAACAGTCCACAAACAAGCAGCTCTAAACTAAAACAACATAAATTCAGTCAGACACAACCAGATTTATTTGCACCAAATGATACAATGAGTCATTTTACAAGAGGATGTGAAGAATAGTAGATGTATACAGATACTTTTGTTAAGTTTACAATCAAATGTGCTCATTTGGCATAGTTTCTTTTCTTTTGTTTTTTTTCTTCTTTTTTTTTTTTTTACATTTTTAAACATCAGTTAAAAGCAAAAATACATCTAAAGCTATGTTTGGCCTGATTTCATTAAATGGTCTTTATGTTTACAATGGTGAAACTATGCATGTATTATCTTTTATCTGAATTTAAAAAAATGTTTTTTTGATTAACAATAATAAAAAGAAGAAAATCCATCTCAAAATAAATGTAATGTGCTCTTATGTGCTGCTAAAATTGGAAATTATTTTTAAAGATTTATTTGGATCAATTATCCGTGAAAAACGCACAGTTTAGGTTGGACAGAGTCTTTTCTGTGCTCTTCAGTTTCAACACGATTTTACATGGAAGGTCCTTCTCCTCAGATCTCTGCTTTATGCCTGTAACTTTAAAGATTTCATATGGAGGAACCAGGACTTCTCTTTCTGATTCTCCAAACTTGGAGTACAGTGAGATGTCTGCTCCTAAGCAGGTGTAAATCTCAAAACAGGTCTCATAGCCAAATTTTTCTTTGCGGGGATACTTCCCCATCGAGCTGGAGGTGAAAGTGCCAAAGCGGATTTCTTTGCTGAGAATGCCCAGCTTGAATTTTCTGTTGACTCTCCGGTAACCGGTAAGGCATCTTTCTGTCTTTGGCTTATGAGCGTTGAGAGCTCTGACAGCGCCCGTCAGGAAGAAGTGCAATGAGTGATACTGAAACGTGCTCGTGTACTGAGGCCCCTGCGTTCGCACCGCACTGTTGAATTCAGTGAATACCTCTGGTTTGTCCAGAGTGTAAGCATAGACGGCCATGTTCTGTTCTTTCTCCAGGACTCGGGATCTTTTCTTCCCAGGCTTGGGCTTCCATTTCTTATTATACTGTTTCTCCGCTTCATCCCAAGCCAGGCTAAAATTTTTGCTCATCTTTTTCTCGCTGACCAAGAACTCGGTCTTTACTTTGGTCGCCATGTTGTTTGCGCAGCCTTCGTACATGTCATCGACAGAGTTCGGAGCCATGTCCAGTGGGAGAGGAGTGTCAGCCAGGAATCTGTAAAACTGCCAGAAGACAACAAGACGGATGTTAAACATTTCTTTACCATTATGTCTGAATCAAGAAACTCACAAATCTCCTGTTTGTCTCATTACCTTTGCAGTTGAGACAGAAGCTCCAAACAGAACAAGCAGGAATATCCACGTTGTCATCATTGCCGCCTTTAGCGTTTAGTCCTGCAAAGACACATTAAATGCAGATTTTTCATTTCCTATTATTGTTCATTTATTATTCCCATTTATGTCATTTGAATGCACGATCTAAGAGTCCAACATAAAATAAACAAGCAGGCTGAAATCTCAACATTTTACCCTTACAGTGTTCATAATTTTAAGGTTGCTCTTTTAAGGTTTTAAGAAAAAAAGTTGAATCATTAAAGCTCTAACTTGTTTTCCTATCATAATAATCTATGATAGTTTTTACACTGTGATAAAAGCAACACTGGAGGTGCTTCACTACAATTTAGCAGTTCTGAAAAGAGATTATTGTACACTTATTTGCAAGATAAATTAAAACCAATACAGTTGAATCCTAAATGTATACCCCTTGGAGATTTGTATTGGTTTATTTTCACTCAACCAATAAGTTTTTTTCTGGCAGGAAAAGAGACAGCTGACTCTTACAAAACAATAAAACAATGTAAAAAGAGAATTGGCATTGAAAAAAACAAATATTTTAAGAAATAAAATTGAAAATTATGTATATATTAATAATAAGACCGATCTTTAATATAAATAAAAAGTAGGACTTTACCTGGGTTTTTTTTTTTTGAAGAGCTTCTGAAGAAATTAGGAATAAGATGGGGAGGGGGGAAGGAAGGATGGGCAGAGAGGGATTCTTTCCTTTAAATCAAATAAATGACATGGATGTTAAACAGTTAGAGGTCAATTGAAGACAAAGTTTAAAACTTTAAATGTTTGGGCAAACCCCTAGACACGCCCCCCATACCCTCAACTAACTTAGTTTAGACAGGAAAGAGAAGGAGGAGTTTCACCATATCAATCATAAATCCCAACAAATAGTCTGTGTGTTGCCTAGCAGTATACGCATGGTAGATTATTATCTTTAATATTATGCTTTTATTCACAACCTTTATTCCAGTGTCATGAATGGCCTCATATTAATAGATTATTTTTATGTGTTAACCATAAATCTGCAGAGCAGCAAAAGTGTCATGCTGCTTTTAGTCGTCATAACACTTCCTGCTTCTCATAAGACCCCTGCAGACCACTTCCTGAGGAGGTCTGACATGCAGAACCACAAATTAGTAAGCAAAAACTGAGTGCAGGTTCTGTGTGTTGCACTCACAAATCAGACAGGACTCCGTCTTCAGTTTTGGCAACTTTATTTGCCTCACACTGTGTGTATATTTTTGGAACTGTTCTCTCAGAAGCAGCCGGGCAAAGACGCACAGAAACACAACTGATAGAAAGTTTCTTCTTCCAGAGCTACAATGCTACAACTGATAACTGACGCTGCTTCTGCTACAAAACAGCTCAGATTCTGTAAAACTCCTGCAGCTGAAAAAAAAATTAGTAGGCAAGTAAAATATATTAAATAAATTAATAAAATAGTGTTTTATCCTTAACTTAAAAAAATAGTAATAATTTAAATAAAAATACTTCTAGGATACAAAGGAGACAACTCAGAGACCAGCTACTATCAGACTAAATGTAACTCCAGAGAAATAACAAAAGTAAAATGTAAAGACTTCTTTGGACTTTACAGCTGTAACTTTTCATCTCTATAAGTTATTTTTCCCTTCTAACTTGGCTTACAACGTTAGCTTATATTCACAACCAATATTTCACTTTAAAAGACAAAAAAAGCCAAATTCATACGTAATCACACTCAATACATTTTGGTTTGAATTCAAATCATATCAATCTTCTAATTATGCAATCAGATTAAAATCTAGTTTCATATGCAGTCCAGTGCACGATCCGAATTTAAACATACCATCTTTATGCAGATGACCATAGGCTTAGAAAAAAAAGAAATCATCTTGAGCAAGCATGTGGCGACAGTAAGAAGGAATGACTCGCTTTTGATAATACACGTTGCAGATAAATGGGTTCCAAAATGTTCTAAAAATTATTATTCTGTGTTTTCTGTATAATTTTATGGGGTTTTTTTTTTACTGGCATGCACTATAAAATTGGCGTGTCGTTTAGACTTTGACATCTGACTTAACAGCAGCGATCCTTCCCTTTGACTCTGATGAGTGAGGCAGACAGAAAACTAATATTTATGACTTGATGCAGCCTGCAACCATGACATAAAATAAAGTCTTAATGATAATATACCTTATTAGAATATGAAAACGTAAAAATCTTTTCTCCCTTTACTGTCATTTACCATCTTTACCGTCCTCACAACTGTGTGTGAGGATGGTTTTATGGAATTAATGCATGTCATCATCATTTAAGAAATGTCCATGTTTAATGAAGCATTTGACATTTTATTTTTATTGATTTTTTTTTTTTGCACTATTGAAATTGAATACAGACATCACAAAGTTCAGTTTGGGAGGCCATTTGCTGTAACAAGCTGAGTCAGAAAAAATCATAGCAATGATTTGGGCTTACTTTTTATTGAGAAAAAAAAGAGAGAAGTTAATGGTTGTAGAGCAAACTAATGTTATCTGTCCTTACTGAAATCCAGCTTCACAATTTAAACACTTATTCAAAATCTTACATAGGTGCTCACACTCACTGTTGTATATTTGTTATAATATTATCTAATGACATCACTGTGTAAAACGGATTTGATTAGGCCCATTTTCTTTGGAAAAATAAATAAAATTTGGTCCAAGTTGGCAGAGTTATTTTTATTTCCAGAATGTTTCAATAAGAGCAGAATTTTTCATTTCTTGCTGAAAAAAGTACAGTTCAGATTGGAATGAGTTGTTTCTGTGCTCTGAAGTTTGTAGACAACCTTACAAGGAAGCTTGTTGAGCTCAGAGCTTTTCTTTATTTCTTTAACTTTAAAAACCTCGTAAGGAGGGATCAGGACTTCTCTTTCTGTCTCAAACTTAGAGTACTGTGAGATGTCTGCTCCAAAACATGTGGAGATCTCAAAGCATGATTCTTCACCAAACCGTTTGTCACAGTATTCATCCACTGAACTGGAGGTAAAAGCACTAAAACGAATCTGTTTATTGAGAACATTTTTGGTGAATTTACAGGGTGTTCTCCGGTAAACGGTGACACAATTTTCTGCTTTAGGTTTGATGGTGCGCAGAGCCATGGTGAGGTAGAAGTGCAGAGTGTGATACGGGAATTTGGTTTTGTACTCAGATTTTTGTGTTCGGACTGCGTCGTTGAATTCACTGTATAAAGGTGGGACATCAAGGGTGTACGCGTAAAGAGCCATGATTTGTTCTTTCTTCAGCTGCGGGTTCTTCTTCTCCCATTTTCTCTTGTAGTATTCCTCGGCATTATTCCAGGCCTGTTTGAAGTTTTCATTTTTGTTCTGCTCATTTGGTAAAAACTTTTTCTCTATTTCTTCCTTCATCTTCTCTTCACATTTGTCGTACATGTCATCAACAGAGTCTGAAGCCATATCCAGCTGGGTTGGGCAGCCGATCCAAGTTTTACATTTCTGCAAAAACTGAACAGAAAAACGCATTACTGATTATTATTACTGTTTATTACATGTGTGATTGTACAACAATTAGACAGACAGATAAAGTTTTCTTCACCTTGTTGAGTGGAGTTCCAACACAGGATCCAAATAAGATGAAGACAGTGACCCAAATAACCAACCTTGCCATCTTGACTCGGCAGACAACTCTAAAAACAAAAACAAAATAATTTGGTCGGTCTGAGTGGTTTCAATGTGCAAACACACCTTAAATTAGGTGCTGCCACTAACAAAGCTCTGCTGCCTGTACTTTTAAAAGCAGATCTATGAATACTTGTGAAAACTTGTGAGACCTTTTGCATTGGTTGAGGTTTATGGGTGTATCTTATGATGTCAGGGGTGAACTAATATCAGGACACAAAAATTAAGAAATAATAGTTTGAAATCAACCCATAAATAAGCAGGAAGCCTGAGTAGAGAGGCCAGCATAGATGGAATGTGATCAACACTCTTCTGTCTAGGAAAAATACATGCAGGTGAATTTTTGACCCCTTGTAAATGTTGAACTGAAGATACTAGAATACAGAATAACAGAAGTTCAAGCATAATGTAAGAAAAGCACAAGTTACTTTCTCAAAGTTCTTTGACAGAGTAAGTGAAATGAATCTGAATATTAATTATATTTGTTCTGTAATGTTGGTTTGCACTGCAACAAGATTGAGTGTCAAAGGTTTATGTTGTGATTGTGGACAGCCGTAGCTGAGAGGAAGAGGTGCAAGAGGATAATGCAGCTACGCCTCAGAAGCAGCATGAACATATCTGTTTAGAAACATTAAACCTTTTTTGGACATGTACATAACTTTTAAGGGAAAAGTTATGAACAGAAATAAATGACTGAACAGCATAATTAAACTCAAGAATAAACAATAACATGGCAGTGAATAATTGTGTGTACAACGGAGACATGTAACAGGGTTCTTCTTTTTATATTGCACTTATTATTAAGTTGAAGTTGAAGTTGAAGTATTACATTGATAATCTTAGTTTCAATATACCAAAATCCTTCCTTAAAGAAGTTTAATTATTCTGACATTTCAGAGAGCAATAAAAGAGCCATACCTGTATGAAGAGCTTCTGTGCGGATGAATGTTGAAGCTTTTTCAATTCTTTCTGTACCTTAGTTAGGTTTTTTTATTTTCTTTCAATTTCTTCAGCAGAGAAACATAAAATAACTGAGGATGCAAAAAAAATAAATAAAGTGAAACAGACAAAACTGTTGCGGAAGTAAAATTGAGAAACCGTCCACCTGCTAGCCCTACAATGCCATTTTATACAGAAAAGAGAAGGAGGAGTTCACAAGTTAACCTATCTCAAGATAACAGACATCTACATTTTTTATCGGTAGAGGAAGAATGCATTTTTTAGTACAAATTTCAACATCACAGGTCACAAACAGTCTATTTTTTTCTAACTAGAGTGTTGCAGCTCCCTTTTTCTTGTCAACCTCCATCTGTTGCGTGGCCTGCTATGCCTCCACACAGAAGCACGTTTACTGCATTCTACTGAATGCAGTCGACATGTTTTTAAAGGATGTTATTGCTGTATTTCAGCAACAAGGCTCTGAAAAATACCGAAGAAAAGTCGACCAATCTCTCCAGGACATCAAAGGTCACCTATTCAGAAATGACATATTTCCTTAACAACTGCAGGTGTTGATTGATATTTGGAGTGGCATGGTCCGTCGAAACACTAAGACATCCTCGTTGTTAACAATATATAGACTACAAAAAATAATGCTAGATCTACCAAAAGCAATTTTTTTTTTACAATCATTATATGGTAAACTGTGCAGTTTATTTGTGCAGATTTATTTTAAAATTGTTTCTACTTCATTATTTTTAGATTCTGTTCCCTGCCACCATAATATCCAAAACTTTAAAAGGCTTTGAGTTTTAAAAATAGAGAAAAACACCAACCACCACCATCGCCAACTCTAACCCACTCATATCTCCCTTCTTCCTCTTTCATTAATTATTCCTGATAGAGCCTCAGATCTGGTCTTGACCCAGGGATCTGTTTACTATTACAGCCTGGTGATGAAAACAGCTTCGCCTAGAATCTGCTTTTTATCTCACGCTCCACAGACGCATGGAAAAGTTAGCAGCAGTGATGCATGGCTTGGAAAGGTCAGCTTGGAAAGAAGGGGATCTTCTTAGTTCTGGTTTGTGCAACATGAGTAGCACAAACCAAGCTGCCAGCTCTGGATCAGGCCTGGTTGAGCTGCTTCCTCTTCTCTCTTGAGTAAGTGGCAGTTAGGCTGCACTCACACTGCAGCCTGAAGTGACCCAATTCAGATATTTTGTTAAATCAGATGTTTTTTGCCGGGGCCGTTCTAACTTCCAAACATATGTGACCTGCACATGTTCTACAGTGTGACCGGGCAACGACCTGAAAGTGTCCCGCATGCAAAGTAGAAGGCACAATAACGTCAGCGTTCTAGGCATTCTGCTAACCGCCATAAAAAGAAGAAGTGCTCAGTGTTTGCAGAAGTAAACATGGAGGCTAACGGTTGAGCTTAGCTTACATATTTGAAGTTGTTGTCCAACCGGAACCAGCATATTAACAACTTAATCCTCATTATAGTCCGTCATGGTTATTGTTCTTCTTCCCACTTGCGCGTATCAGGACGTGGATAATGAGATTTGTTGACTATCAGTGACGTTCAGTTTGGATGAATGCGGCCTGGACGTTAGGTTGCATTTGAATCGGATACGTATTGGATATCCAAGTGACCTGGGTCGCATTTGAAAATAATCTGACCTGTGCGGTTCAGACTGTCATGAAAAGATCGGATGCAGGTTGCATGATGTCAAAAAATCGGAATTGGGTCACTTCAGCCTGCAGTGTGAACGCAGCCTTAGTGTTGGTTGCCATCTGCAATTTCAGGGAACCTGTAGTTATAAGGTTCCTTCTGCAGAACTCCGAATAAAATCAGAGCCAAGTTTTATTCCTTTGTGCATTTATTGTAAAAAGAAGATTTAATGGTTAGCGTAAAAGGGATTTGTTGCTTACTATTCATAAGCTGCAACTATAAAATAAATCCATAACCATTCTTGAAAACATGCGACTGTAATTGTCTCTCAGTTTTTGTAGTAAAATGCAGTAGTTATGTAAGAAAAGCTCCACGACCAAAAGCAAGAAGTTTGAAGTCAGTGTGTTGGTCAACCAGTTTTCATTTAATTGATAGAAAGGGTCGTATTATTCTCTCTTACTGACTTCTTTAAACCTGATAATGTCTTTCAAAAGGTCAGGCTAGTAAAAAAACCTATTAGTTTTCACCTGTTTTACATTTGGTATGAAGTGACGATTCAAACACGGATACATTTACTTTTGCTTTTCAGTCACCAGCAGTATTTGTTCTTCATTTTAAGAGCTAGCTATTCATCATTTATTATTATTCTTGCTTAGGATTACATCTTCTCTCATCAAAGGCTTAGTCCATCAGTTTCAACATCATATTTCCTAAAATCCTGCCTTAAGGAAGTTTAATTGTTCTGGAGAATTGGAGAGTAAAAAAAATGAAATAAAAACGTCATACCTGAGGTTATATGAAGAGCTTCTGGAAGGATTAATGTCAAAATATTAAAAATGGTTTCTGTGTTTTAGTTAATTGTTTATTTTTTTTTTTTTTTGGCAGAAAAATCAAAATTATGAAATAGATCAGGATCCAAAAACTTTTAGTGAAAAGAGCAAAATACAAAAACACCGAGTAAAATGAAGAAGCCTTCTGCCCACCAGCCCTGCACTACGCTGTTTTATACACAAGGCAGAAGCAGAAGTTCATAAACTAAACGTATCTGCAGAAGAACACATTTCTTTATTATTGCAAATGTAAACCTCAAAGCTCACAAGTCACAGTCTTCTTCTGTTAATTGTGAGCTGCACCTTCCTTTTACTTGCTAACCTTCATCTGTTGCACGGCCTTCTGCATCTGCAGTGTGCATAACGTCTGCGTCCTCTTCTGCACTTGAGCTGTTCACACCTTATTCTTGGTGTCTGACTTCTCTTTAAGTTGCTTCGCCTCCACTATTCTTAGATTGTTGCTTTTGTACAGCCCTAATATGCAAAACTTTAAAATATCTTGGATTTTAAAGACACAAAAATCAACTGATTGTAAGATACACCTTCATCAACACACTCATATCCCCCCTCCTTCATTACAGAATAAAACTGAATAACCATTTTTGAATGTTTTTTTTGTTGTTGTTGTTGTTTGTATCCAGAGGCAGACTGACATACTGTTCAACCAGGAGTTTATAATCGATCAATTGATTGGTTTAGGCCCGGTTTGAAATCCCACCAACAAAAGAGCATTAGCCAATTGCCACATTGCCTCATTGAAAATGCAAAGCTCCTATTGCTGTTCTGCAAAAGGACAAACTGGAATCGGTCTTTGAAGAAAAACGATTAACATGTTTGCAAAAAAAAAAAAACACTTGAAATGGATTTTCAGTTTTGACAGGGGCTTTTTAGCACCGTAAAAGTGAGCACATTTTAGTAAGCTATATGCAACACTGAATGAATAACTACCTTAACAACCATCAAGTGATGCTTAGAGACAATAGGCAGAGAGTTTAGGAGAATCTCAGGAGATACTTAGACGATCAAATTCAGATATTCTGTTATTGATTTAAGACCAAACCCACTAATAAAACATCTTCATCAATGTTGAACATCAGAACCAAAGTCCTGGAAAAGGACAAGCTATGATTAGGTTCTGAAGAAAATGTTGACAAATGAAACAAATATTAGGATATTAATATGAAGAAACATTTTTTATAAATTTGTAATTATTTTTCTAGAATACATCTGTAGCGTTAAATCAGTGTCCATTGCTGTAAGACGGTGTTTAAAAAAAAATCGTAGCTAAGCACCAAACTAAAAGGAATGGAAGGGAATCCTTTAAAATAAAAAGCTCATTTAATTTTCACTGAATCGTCAAACAGGAGAGCACAGAAACCCAGAGCGGATGTTTTCCATGTACACTCTTCCAGATGGTTTTCTCAAGATCATTTTCCTTGAATTCAAAAAGTCAGTTTTAACACACAATCAGTCATCTTTTTATTTAAAGTCACAGGCCGCAGTGGAACTTATATTAATTCATTCATCTACTATTATGCAAACCATACACACACAATCCTTCTTCTAAAATATTGTATAATTAAATACGTGCACAATGCTGACATTCATTAAAGAAACATAACGCATATTTACATAATAATGTATTTATTGAAGTTGCACAGAATTAAGAAAAATAACAGTATTTTCTTCCAGCAGAAATACTTTCACATTAGCAAAACGATGGTTTTAAACCTGTTTTCTAAGCTTTAGCTTGCAGCAGTTAAATGTTTCTAAGCAGCATAGAGAAGCTCGCCATTAGCTTTATGCTACAGACTAAATGTCTGCATGTTTATCCCAAGTGAGGAAGTTAGGATAAACTTCCTCACAAAGTTCAATCTGAACTTTCTCTTTAAAGATCAGTCATGTGCAAATTTAGAACAAGATGAAACTGTTCTAAATTTATATGTGTGAAGAAAGACAATCACAAAATGATTTGGTTTGCAACTTGGCAGTTAAGATTGCTTTGAACACCAGTAGGTTTCAGAACATAGACAGTCTTACAGTCACTAAGTTCAAGAGGTTTATCTTTGCTGATTATCTTGAACGTCTCATAAGGTGGAATGAGCACCTCCTGCTCATGATCTCCAAGCACTGCGTATTTTTTCAGATAACCTCCATAGCATGTTGTAATTTTAAAGCATGTTGTCTTACCAAACTTTGTCAGAGTTGATAATTTGGAGGAGGAGGCAAAAGAACCAAATCGAATTTCTTGGTTGATTTCACCTGTTAACGTGCATGTGGTTCTACGGAAAGTTGTGTAGCATTTATTATGGTTGAGGATCTGTATTGCTCTGGTCAGCCAGAAATGCAAAGAGTGGAATGGAAAAGATGAACCATATTGTTGTCTATTGGTCCGGACTGCGTCATTGAATGCCTTAAAGAAGTCTGCTGGTCCTCCAGCTGTGTAAACACAAATTGCTTGCATGTGATCTTTTGTTAGAGCTTTATCTCCTGGTTCTTTGTTTTTCATATTTCTATCTGCACAATTTTTTGCTGCGTTCCATGCCTTGCTGAATACATTATTTTTCATTTCCCTTTCAAAGTACGTCTTCTTGACCTTTGCTTCCATCTGTGCAGCACAGGTAGAGTACCTGTCATCAACAGAGTTTACAGCCATGTCCAGTGGATCACCAATCTAAAAGCAATAAAAAAAAAAAAAAAAAAAAAAAGAGAGCAAAACAGGATGGAGATGAAGTTACATTCGCTTCACGTATTTAGTTGGAAATGACAGTGATGTTACATACTTCAATGTAGGAAACAAATAAATAAAAAAAGACAACAACATTGCAAACTTAAAATTTAAATGACCTTTTATGAATTTTGAAGGTAGAATTGTTTTGATGTAAGATTTAGACCCAAAAATTAAATTGCCCATGCTGCTGCAGTAAATATAATTATTTTTACTTTGGAAAAAAACAAAAAAAATCTAATTTGAAGTATATTAAATTTGACACTAACAAAAAGAAAACTTACCTTCTCTGGTTGAGCTTGAAGCAAGCAGCAAAGAGACAACCACAGAGAACCAATCAGGAACATTTTGGCCTTCATCCTCGCAACCCTGCAACAAATGAACAGTTCAGAAAGACAGGAAAACAATATTGATCAGTGTGATGACTATATATAAGAAATATTATAATTTTACCTCACAGGAACTCCAGCAAACACTATACTTGTATTTTAAAACCGTACTCAAATATTACCTTATTCCAAAAGCAACGTTGTTCTGTAATATATTATCAGGTGATGAAGCGTAGGCCAGATGAATTAGGATTTCTACAGTGGCTCCTCCTTAAATACTCTGCTGTCTAGGAAAAGACCCGCCCACAGACACACACGTGGAAATGCTTTTAAAAAATGTGGTCATGTAGAGTGCTGGTGTGTTGCTGGTCTACACTCTAAATTACAGCATTATAGAGTGTTTACTGCAGTTTGAAACAAACAACCAGTCAAACTGCTTCATTCAGAGCTAAAAATTAACTTTTTTTTTTTGCATACTACGTATTTTTAATCTACCCATGCAAATGTTGTTTTCACCTTATTTGATTTCACCTGTAATTAAGGAAGCTGTAATTTAAGGTTGACAACATAAAAATACACATTGCTTTTTATATTTATATATTTGTCTTCAGTGTGTTGGCATGCTTTGGTGAAACTTATGTTCTCTGATACTGAGATTAAATAACTAATATCTAGTCTTAATCAAGTTTGCATTTCAGTTTACTTTCAAACTAAAGAGTGTTGATGTTACCGTGCATGGAGAAATGTACTTATGAAAGGTATAAAACTTTGTTGTTGTTTTTTTTAGAAAAGAGGAGGATGTTGTATAGAAAAGCAGCTTATCTACAATAAGAACTAAGAAACAAGAAACACGTTTGCTCAGTTCTGACCCGCTGTTGTGATCTGCAAAATGACATCATCTCTATCCTACGTGCAAAACTTAGGTTTTCACATTCTTAATCACTGAAAAGAAGAAAAACCACACAAATTCACCCCTTTTTTCTATTTCTCATTTTCCCCATTTTTACACTCAGACTAATGTCTGACTAAGCTGCAGCATGTAACTTTAGAAAGTTACATGACTAAGTCTGTTCTCAAAACTCTTCTCAATCATTACAAGTTTTGAGAAGAAAGACATGAAGTCCTGCTTTCAAAATAAAAATGTAGGAAAAAGTATTACAAGTTTTGAGGGCATCCACTGACCCCGCTCCGTCAGTTTACGTGGCATAACCACATAATTAGAGTTGCATTAGAGTGTACCTTTTTTTGTGGTAAGGCAGTAGAGGTGCATGACCACAAGCAAGAAGTTCAAAGTTGGCTAATCATGACCAACACACTGATATCTAACTCATCATCCCTTGTGTTTAAAAATGGGGTCCAACTGACCCCACAAGTGTTAATAATTAGAAGACGTATCATTCTTGACACTTGTTTTTCCACAAACTTCTCCTTCTACATAACCTGAAATTCTTCTTCTTAAAAAGGTCAGACAAATAAAGAACAGAAGTTTCAATTTGATTTGCATTCAAGAAAAAGAGAAGTTTCAAAGTGACACAATTACTTTTGCTATTGAGACACCAAAACAAGTAAAATAAAACAGAAACAAAAAACAACAGTTTAAAACTATACAGCTATAGTAGTACTGATGTACTCATTGAAACTAACCTTGTTAATTTTCCAAACACATAATTGAATCAGTCTGTTAGCAGTTTGCATCATTATCATTTCATGCTGCTTCTGTGGTGCGTACACAAACTTGTCCAGGACAATGACAAACATGACAAACGTACAGAAGCACAGAGAGGAAGTGAAAACTTCTCTCTTCCTCAGTCATCTGTCTAATCTGCGACTTCATGTTGTTTTCAGCTATTTACCATCAGTGTCTTCTTCTGTGGAAACTTCTGAGGACCTTTTGCCAAAGTTCAGGAATACATCACCAGGCAGATAAAGTGAGACTCGATGAACTCACTGACCTTCTGCGCCTGTTTTATCCTGTTTGGGGGCAACAGGAAGGCTGGAAGCAAACCCAGGAGACCCTGAAGTGGAACCAAAACACACAACGCAACCTATGGGGGAATTTGACTGCCAGAAGTCGAGATCTTACATTTTACAATCTGAAATCTTGCGGATCAAGGAGTACCGTCGCCTCACAACTGTTCCAGCCAATAGAATTACTGTTTTCCACTTGGTACACTAGATAGTTGCATCTCCTTTTCGTGTGTTCTCCTTCTTTATGTTTACAAAAGAATAATCGTTTGTTTTTGTCAAATTAATGGTTTCCCAGCTGAGCAAAACTTATAAAAAAGATTATGGCCATTTCGCCTGCAATCGTTTGTCATGCGAATGTAAAACTGACAGCATATGTATGTTCTCTAAAATCAATACCAGCTTAACCCGACTTAAAAACACCTGTTCAGGATCTTCTAATTTACACTTTTTCATCTTGATCCATTGAATGACTTTATTAAAAATGTAATATATTTGATCTTTAAAGTAGACATATCATGCTTTAAACCCTTCACTTTTATTCAGTTCAGGTCAATATAAAGTGGAACAGCAATACTTTGGTCTGACTTTGTAATTTAAAGCCTTGAAATTGGGTGTCTGTCTCTTTAAGGAACTCTTCAGGAAGTCATCACATCATCACTCCTTTTCTAGCTGCAGTTGAAGCTGTGCTCTGACTCTTGATTGTTTCTCTTTAGGTCCAAAAATACCTAATTCAGTTTTGCTTCCATTCCACTGAAGGAAGTAAAAGCACATCCACACAATCCTTTATTTGATCTTTTAAGTTCTTGAACAAGTTCACAGCAGGTGCAGATTGGCTGCTTTTAATCGGGCAGTGTCCAGTCATGGCACTGTGTTGATACGCTGCTACCGCTGCACCTTGGGCCGAGTCCACTTTAATTATAGTGTAACTAGAGTTGAAACATAGGACATGTTGTAATGACTTTGACCACTAGGTGGCGGGGTTGTTGCTTGAATTCTGTTCTTGTGCCGTAAGTTAGAAACTAAGTAAACGCTGCTGGACCTGAACTGCATCATCTCATCCCCAACTTAGTCAGAAGAAAGACGGAGCCATCAGTCCACAAGTCCAGAGTGGATGGGAATTTATTGAGTGAATAATGTTAGAATTAAAATAATGAGTAAAACAGCTTTTTGTGAAAAGTTACATGATAACGATTCAGCTCATAACAACTGATCTGAATTTATCAGAGGATTTATTTTGTAAACATGTCAGATTTCTGATGAGAGTTATGACCATTTTTAAATGTATACAGATATTAAATAAAAGGGAAACCAGCATGGAACCTTGAGGTACTCCATGTGTGATTTTTGTCAGCTCTGATGGAGAGTTACCTGTTAACATAAGGTAGTCTCTGTTCTTTAGGGAAAACTCTAACCAGTTGTTTAAAAACCCACTGTAGTTCTAGGTTCTGTAGTGAGCACAGAAACTGGACTTTTGAACATTTGCTATGCAAGGTAACGTGTTTGTTTTCACAATCCAAACATTCATACTGTAGTTCAATTTTGCGCTTGATCTTTTCTTGAGTTTGTCAAGAATATTTTATGAGCAACATTATTTTATCTGAACACAGACGCAGCAAGGCTCAGGTGATCTAATGTGACGTTTATTAAAACAGAAAAATCAATCAGGAAACATAGCAAATGTAAAAAATGAATGATCACAACCATCAAATATTTAACTACTTTAAAGACACTTAAAATCTTTTACAGTTCATTTAAAACATTTTCATTTAAAAGATTTCAAATAGCTTCAATTCACCACAGATATCGTCTCACATAAGACAAAGGATTCAAATTCAAGTCAAATCACACTGAATATATTTTGAGTCAAATTAAAGTCATTTCAGTCTAAAACAGTCCAATCATGCAGATTTAAATCTAGTTTCATATGCAGTTCACAATTCAAATTTTAATACAATACAGTCAAATGCAGATGATCGTTTCATTGTAGTCACGTAAAAAAATTACAATCTAAAGCAGCTCATCTAATTATTATGAGTTCTTGAGTTTGCAGCAAATGAACACCTTGATCAAGCATGTGGCGACAGTAAGAAGGAATGACTCACTTTAAATACTCTATGCAGATTAATGGGTTACAAAATGCCACAATGTAATAAAAAGCGTTGGATTTTTTGTGAATTACCTTACGGTTTCTTCACTCACATGAGCAATAAAATATGTTAAATACTTACTGTAGCTTGTCAAAAAGATATCCGAATCCGGATACAGACATCATCACAAAGCTCAGTTTGAGAAGCCATCTGCTCTAACAAGCTAACGATTGGGTCAGAAACAAAAGAGCAGAGTAGAACTGACCTGGGATTATTTTTTATGAAAAGAAAAACTTAAAAAAAGGAAAAGTTGATGGTTGTAGATAAAACTCATGTGCACAATAAATGTGAATTAACGATTAAATGTTGTCATTTATTTTCAGCTTCACAATTTAGACAATTTTCTCTTTTAAAATTTTACGCAGTAAATATTGTAGATGTTCACTCACTGATGGGTATTTGTTATAACTAACTACAGCATGTGAAACTCAGGATTGGATTCAAGTGAATGAGATGAAATTTGAGTGACATTTTGTTAAAATAGAACTGATTTTCTTTAAAAAAAAAAGAAAAAATAAATCTCAAATTATGTCCAGATCTGCGCAGCACCACCTTTATTTCTAGGACGTTTCAATTAAAACCACGCAGACGTTTTTCTCTTGAACAGAGCACAGTTTAAATTGGACAGAGGTCTGTTTGTGCTCCGCAGCTTGTAGACAACCTCACAAGGAAGAGTGTTGTCAGAGGCTTTATTTATGCCTGTTACTTTAAAAACCTCATACGGAGGGATCAGGACTTCTCTTTCTGATTTAATACTAGAGAACTCTGAGATGTTTGCTCCAAAACAGGTGGAGATCTCAAAGCATGACTGGTTACCAAACGTTTTCTCGCAAGGATAGTCACCCATCGAACTGGAGGAAAAAGCGCCAAGACGAATCTCTTTGTTGAGAACATTTTTGCTGAATTTGCAGTTTGTTCTCCGGAAAACGGTGACGCAATTTTCTGCCTTAGGTTTGATGGTGCGCAGAGCCATGGTGAGGTAGAAGTGCAGAGTGTGATATTGAAATTTGGTTTTGTACTTAGATTTTTGTTTTCGGACTGCGTTGTTGAATTCGCGGTACAGCGGTGGGACGTTCAGGGTGTACGCGTAAAGAGCCATGATTTGTTCCTTCTTCAGCGGCGTCGACATATTCTTCCATGTGGTCTTGTAGTATTTCTCTGCTTTATCCCAGGCCTGCTGGAAGGTCTTACTTTTGTTTTTCTCATTTTGTAAAAACTTTTCCTTTACTTTTTTCTCCATGTCATGTTCACATTTGTCATACATGTCGTCCACAGAGGTTTTGGCCATATCCAGTTTGATTGGACCACGAATCCAGTTTTTTACTTTTTGCCAGAACTAAACGGAAACACAAAAGAAACATGTTACTGATTATTATGTTCATGTTCAGCATGTGTGGAAGTAAAAACAATTAAAATAAAACATCCCTCACCTTCTTGAAAACCTCCAGTGGCGTCCCAACACAGGATGCAAATAACATGAAGACGGTCACCCAGATTACCAACCGTCCCATCTTGGCTCAGCAGACAACTCTGAAAACACAATTTAAACAAAGCGGATCAATGAATAACTGAGTTGGGCCTTAGTTGAGGTTTATGGGTGCATATTAATGTTCAGACAGATATTGTGGTGAACTAACATAAAAAACCCAACAAGAAACAAAAGTTAAATCCTGAAATAAGCAGGAAGAGGTCAGCGCAGATGTAATGTGATCAACACACGTCTGGCTAGGAAATGTATATCCAGGTGAATTTTGCCCCCTTGGCAGATGTTAAATTGAAGACTTAAAATATCAGTATACAGAGTTACCAAAGTCTATGCAAAATGCAAATGAAGTATAAGTTAAGACACTTTAAGTTCTTTTAAGGTATTTAGGACTTTAGCCAGAAGTCTTAGCTGGTAAAAATTCAACACATATTTCATGGATGTGATTATTAATTCAAAATCTGCCGTTTGATATTTGTTCTGTAATGTTGGCTTACCCTGCAGCAACATAGAGTTTTTTTAGCATTTGAAGCGTGATGGTGGACTACAAGGACGTGCAGAAACATGAACATATCTGATTTGAACCAGGAAGCCAAACTTCTTGGACATATACATGAGTATTAAAGGACATAAATAAATATCTGAACAGCTGACAATAGTTTTACCAAGGGTAACTTAGGATGTCTATTTGTTATTATTCTTGCTTAGGATTACATCTTCTCTCATCAAAGGCTTATTCCATCAGTTTCAACATCATATTTCCTAAAATCCTGCCTTAAGGAAGTTTAATTGTTCTGGAAAATTGGAGAGTAAATCAAAAGTCATACCTGAGGTTATATGAAGAGCTTCTGGAAGAATGAATATCAAAATATTAAAAATGGTTTCTGTGTTTTAGTTTGTTTATTTTCTTTTGGCAGAAAAATCTACAGCAATAAATGCATCAGGATCCAGAAAATTAAAGTGAAAAGAGCAAAATACAAAAACACTGAGTAAATGAAGAAGCCTTCTGCCCACCAGCCCTGCACTACGCTGTTTTATTTACAAGGCAGAAGCAGAAGTTCATAAGCTAACCTATCACCAGATAAAAAAAAAACATCGAAACTTATCTGCAGAAGAACACATTTATTTATTTATTATTGCAAATGTAAACCTCAAAGCTCATGAGTCACAGTGTTCTTCTGTTAATAGTGAGCTGCTGCTTCCCTTTACTTGGTAACCTTCGTCTGTTGCACGGCCTTCTGCGTCTTCAGCTGCAGTGTGCATGAGGTCTGCATCCGCTTCTGCACTTGAGCTGTTCACACCTTGTTCTTGGAGATCTCACCTCTCTTTCAGTTGATTCGCCTCCACTAGTCTTTGTTTATGATTGTTCTTTTCCCCCTTAGTCCTAATACGCAAACGTTAAAAGACACAGAAGACAAAACCAAATGAATTTGAGATACACCGTCACCAACACATAAACACTAAATATTTTTTGAAAAAAAAAAACAAAAAACAAAAAAAACACTTGAAATGGATTTTCAGTTTTAACCTTTTTTTAAACACTGTAGAACTAAAAAGAATGGAAGGGAATCCTTTAAAACAAAAAGCGCATTTGATTTTCACTGAATCGTCAAACAGGAGAGCACAGAAAACCCAGAGCGGATGTTTTCCGCGTATAGTCTTCCAGATGGTTTTCTCAAGGTCATTTTCCATGAACTCGAAGAGTCATTTTTAACACACACACACACACACAAACACCAGTCATCTTGTGTTCAATTTGTTATCTTGAGAAAACCATCAGGAAACCAGAAGTATTTCACATGCAGTCACTTTACATGACAGCAGTCTGGGTGACAGCTTTCAGAATCAAACCAGTCAGATCAACTCTAATACTTTTTGGCTCAGTTAAAACAAAAGGTCACCTATGTGCAGACGGAGGAAATCTAACATCTTTTTTTGTTTGTTTTTCTATTTTTTATGCAACACATTTTACCTGAAATTTGAATCAAAATATAGTTGCTGTGTAGGACAGCATGGAGCTTTTTATTTAAAGTCACAGGCCAAACTTAAACTATTCAACAATATTCAGTTACATTAATTCATTTATATGTTATTATGCAAACAATGCACTTCTAAAATATTGTATAGATTAATGTGTGCACAATGCTGACATACATTAAAGAAACATAACACATATTCACATAATGTATTTATTGAAGAATAAAGAAAAAGAACAGTATTTGCTTCGAGCAGAAGTACTTTCACATAAGCAAAACAATGATTAAAAAACTGTTGTCTAAGCAACCCAGGAGAACAGCTTGCAGCAGGTTAAATGGTTCTAAGTAGCATAGAGAAGCTATAAGCAATCAATATCATGTCTAAGGAGACAGCAACCTTAGCCTGAACTGAAACATGTTTTCTCTAAAAACTTTGAGGAAAACAAGTGATTCAAGTCAAAACTGTCTCATCTTTACACTGATTTGGTTTTGCCTCCGATAGTTTCTCTATCAGGTTACACTTAGGTATTTTGTATGGAATACATTATAGATGACACATTCTAGTTGTTTTAGGGTAGAAAAAGCCACATTAACCTCTGCTGAACTAGCAATTAGCTTTACACTACTGCTCACATTTCTGCATGTTTATTCTAATTGAGGAAGTTAAGGAATCTGAACTTTTTCTTTAAAGATCAGCCAGGTGTAAATTTAGAACAAGATGAAACTGTTCTAAATTTATATGTGTGAAGAAAGAAAATCACAAAATTATTTGGTTTGCAACTTGGCAGTCAAGATTGCTTTGGACACCCTTACTTTCCAGAACATAGACAGTCTTACAGTCGGACAGTTCATCAGGTATATCTTTGTTGATTAGGATTAGGGTTATCTCAAACTTCTCATAAGGTGGAATGAGCACCTCCTGCTCATGATCTCCAAGCACCGGGTATTCTTTCAGATAAGCTCCATGACAGGTTGTAATTTTAAAGCATGTTGTATTATCAAAGTGTGTCAGAGTTGATAATTTGGAGGAGGAGGCAAAAGAACCAAATCGAATTTCTTCTTTGACTTTGCCAGTGAAAGTATCTCTGGTTCTACGGAAAGTTGTGTAACATTCATTATGATTGGTTTTGAGGATCTGTATCGCTCTGGTCAGCCAGAAATGTAAGGAATGGAATGGAAAAGATGAACTATATTGTTGTTTGTTGGTCCGGACTACTTCATTGAAAACCTTATAGAACTGTAACTTTCCTCCAGCTGTGTAAACACAAATTGCTCGCCTGTGATCCTTTGTTAAACCATCATCTTTATCTTCTATTTTTTTATTCATACAATGTTTTGCTGCGTTCCATGCCTTGCTGAATACATTGTCTTTCATTTCCATTTCATCGTCAAAGTACGTCTTCTTGACCTTTGCTTCCATCTGTGCAGCACAGGTAGAGTACATGTCATCAACAGAGTTTACAGCCATGTCCAGCGGAAAGGACTGATCATTGATCTAAAAGGAATGAGAAAAATACATATGATGAAGAGCAAAGCAGAACATATATGAAGTTGCATTCATTTCACTTATTTAGTTGGAAATAACAGTGATGTTACATGCTTCAATGTAAGAAATAAATAAATAAAAAAACATTGCAAACTTAAAATTGAAATAACCCTTCATGAATTTTGCAAGTAGAATTACCTTGATATTTACTTTGAATAAAAATCAAAAACTTAAATAAAGTACATTAAAATTGCACAATAACACTAGCCAAAAAAAAAAAAATTACCTTCTCTTGGGGAGCAGGAAGCAGGGAGCAAAGAGGCAACCACAGAAAACCAATCAGGAGCACTTTGGCCTTCATCTTCACAACCCTGCAAACAAATTATTGGTTCAGAAAAATAGGAAAAGAATATTTAGCAATGTAGTGACTGTATGTAATAAATATTATAATTCAACCCCAAAGGAGCTCTATCACCTTATCTGTATTTTAAACCCGAAATTAAATCTTACGTTTTTCCAAAAGCAACGTTGTTCTGGATTATATTATCAGGTGATGGAGCGTAGACCAGATGGATTAGGATTTCTACAGTGGCTCCTCCTTAAATACTCTGCTGTCTAGAAAAGGCCCACCCACAGACACACACGTGGAAAAGCTTCAAAAAAATGTGGTCAGTTTAACAAAGTAGGTCAACTCATGTAGTGTGCTGGTGTGTTGCTGCTCTAGACTCTCAAACTATAGTTTTATAGTGTATTTGTCACAGTTTGAAACAGAGCTAAAAAAAAAAGGAGTGAAAAAAACCAACCAGTCAAACTGCTTCTTTCAGAGCTAAGAATTAACTTGTATTTGCATACTATGTATTTCTAATCCACCCATGCAAATGTTGTTTTCACCTCATTTGGTTTCATCTGTAATTAAGGAAGCTGTAATTTAAGCTGGGCAACATAAGGAAATGTTTGAATACAATTTAAATACACATTGCTTTTACATGTACCTTCAGTGTGTTAAGATGTTTTGCTGGGACTTCACTTATTCATATGTTCTGTGATACTGAGTTTAAATAACTAATATCTAAGTCTGTTCTCAAAACTCTTTTCAATCATTACAAGTTTTGAGGAGAAAGACATGAAGTCCTGCTTTCAAAATAAAAATGTAGGAAAAAGTATTAAAAGTTTTGAGGGCATCCACTGACCCCGCTCCGTCAGTAACCACTTTGTGGCTGAGTCGCTGTCATTTTCCAAACACTTCCATTTTCGTTGCATACGATATTTAGGAGCAAGAAAATGTCACGACTGGATTTGTTGCGCAGGTGAAATATTATCACAGTTCCACGCTGAAATTCACTGAGCTCCTGAGAGCGAGCCATTCTTTCACAAATGTTTGTAAAAACAGTCGGCATGCCTACCTGCCTAATTTTATACACATGTGGCCTTGAAAAACATGGGAACTCCTGATTCTGATCATTTGTATGGGTAAGCAAATACTTTTGGCATTATGGTGTAAAACTGAATGGACATGAATCTTGTGGCACTGCAAAACAAAACAAATGGTAATAAATGTTATATTACAGTGTACCTTTTTTGTTTGGTAAGGTAATAAAGGTGCATGACCACAAGGAAGTCAAAGTCAGTGTTTTATTTAAGCATGACCAACAAACAACGATAAGAAGAGACGTGTCATTCTTGACGCTTGTTTTTCCACAAACTTCTGCTTCTACAAAATCTGATAGTCTTCTTCTTAAAAAGGTCAAAGAAAGAAAAACAGAAGTTTCAAACTTGATTTGCATTCAAGATAAAGAGAAGATTCAAAAAGTGATGCAATTGCTTTTGCTATTGAGTCTCCAGAACAAGTAAAATAAAACAGACCTTAAAACTACACCCAGTTCTGACCCCCTACTGCGAACTGTAAGATAACATCATCTCTAACATTCGTGCAAATCATGTTTTTTGTTGTAACTCACTGAAAAGAAGGATAACCACACACATCCCCCTCTTCGTGATGTTTCTCTTTTGAGACAGATAATCTGTAAAAAAAATTAATTCCTCCACCTTCTTCAGCTACTATTGTCATCTGAAGAAATGCACCGCTCCCAGTCAAAATCAACCAATAAAAGGCAGGAGGAAGGCCTTAGTGCTGTCAGTCATGCTCATGTACGCGCAGCTCCATGTACTAATGGCAGAGTAACAACTTACAGTTACAGTTATCTGCAGTCATTGGTGACGATGCTAACCTCAGGCTAGTCAGCATGAGGGGAGACGTTGTAAGCTTATACAAGCCATGAGTGACAGCACTAAGACCCGCCTTCTGGCTCTGATTGGTTGTTTTTAGTTAGCACTGTGAAAAGGCAGAGGAGCTAATTTTTTTTAAAATAGATTGTTTCATACTGTCCTGTCAAGACATGTTGACCACCTTAACAAATATTAAAAATATATATATTTTTAGAAAAGTTACATACTGCAGCTTTAAACAGAAGCAAATTCCCTGAGGCAGATACAAGACTGTTTATTCACTCAAGTGGTAATTTGGCTCTCATTGTGGTGTCGGTTTTGACGTTATTGTCTTCGTACTTACCTTCACCTTCTCTCCTATCCTGTCAGTTCTGATTCCTTGCGGATGTCCCATTCCTGGTTCCCAGTAAACACCGAATAAACATTCCCCATCATTGCCTCCATCTGCCTGAAGATCCTTCCTCAGGGTTCTCTTCATCAGTCTCCTCATCACTCCTCTGGCTGCCACCTGCTTGGATTTCAGTCAATTACGCACCACAAAGAGGTGAAAGTGCTTTAGCTCCATCTAAGATTGATTTAAATGTTTCAAATCAAATGGAAAAAAGAAAAAGCAGATTTTCACACATGAATTGGTCACCACAGAATCCAGACATTAACCGCATGAGAATCTATACAAGATTACAACTCCCAGAGTATAAGACGTTGGTGAAAAGTTAATATAAGACTGAATGGTCATGAATCTTGTGGCACCGCAAAACAAAACCACAGCAAATGGTAACAAATGTTATATTACAGTGCACCTTTTTTGTTTTGGTAAGGCGGTAGAGGTGCATGACCACAGGCATGAAGTTCAAAGTTGGTTAATCATGACCAACATACTGATATCAATCTTATCATCTAAATGATTAGAAGAGACTTGTCATTCTTGACACTTGTTTTTCCACAAACTTCTGCTTCTACAAAACCTGATAGTCTTCTTCTTAAAAAGCTCCAGAATGCATATCTGAAAAACAGAAGTTCAAACTTGATTTGCATTCAAGATAAAGAGAAAAATTCAGAGAGTAACACAATTACTTTTTCTATTGAGTCACCAAATCCCCAGCCCCAAAGAAACACAGTTTAAAACTACATAACTACAGTAGCACTGATGTACTAAGTTATCAAAATTACACAATATAATTTTCCATATACATAATTGGCCATGCAATTATCATTTTGAATCTGTAAACCAGCCAATCTGTTAGCAGCTTGTATCATTATTTCATGCTGCTTCTATGGTACGAACAAAAACTTGTGCAGGACATTGACAAAGCATGACAAACGTACAGAAGCACAGAGAGGAAGTGAAAACTTCTCTCTTCCTCAGTCATCTACCTAATCTGCTACTTCACATTACTTTTGGCAATTTACCATCAGTGTCTTCTTCTCTGGAAACCTCTGAAGACCTATTGCCAAGGTGAGGAATACATCACCAGGCAGAAAAAGTGAGACTCGATGAACTCACTGACCTTCTGCACCTGTTTTATCCTGTTTGGGGGCAACAGGAAGGCTGGAAGCAAACCCAGGAGACCCTGAAGTGGAACCAAAATACACAACGCAACCTATGGGGGAATTTAACTGCCAGAAGTGTTATTCTGGCAGTCATCCTCAAGATTTCAGGTTATGTTTTCAATCTGAAATCTTGCGGATCAAGGAGAACCGTCGCCTAACAACCGTTCCAGCCAATAGAAAGACAGTTTTCCACCGGGTGCAGCTGATAAAACACTAGATAGTTGCATCTCCTTTTCTGGTGATGTGTAGAAAACAACTCCAGCTTTCTGCTCCTTCCTCCATGTCATGACATGTTTGCGAAAGGATAATCATTCGTTTTTGTCAAATTAATGATTTCCCAACTGAATAAAACTTACAAAAAAGATTCTGGCCGTTTTGCCTGCGATCGTTTCATATGCATGTTCTCTAAAATCAGTAGCAGCTTAACCCGACTTAAACACCTGTTCAGGATCTTCTAATTTGCACATTATTGGATATGAGCATCACTTGGAGGAAGAGTCCTTAGATGCCTTTTTTCCAATATGAAGAACATGAAAGTCTCGACACAGAAATGCGGCGACACAGTTGAATTTTGATCGATCCAACCACAGAAACCCAAACAATCTGGCACAGCTTGTGCAGAATAAAACACAGTTCATATATTATGTAATATTACACAATATATGACATGACAATATATTCAAGATCATGCATTTATTCACACAACTATTATTCTGTTGTCATGAATGGCCTCACACATAAATAGATTATTTTTCTATGTTAAACATATTTCTGCAGAGTAGCATAAGAGTTTGTAGTCAACATACCACGTCCTGCTTCTCATAAGACCACTTCCTGTGGAGCTCAGACAAGCAGAACCACAAATTGATAAACTAAAACTTAGTTCAGATTTTGTGCAAAGAGACAGTTCAACCATAAACCAGAGTAAAGTTAAAATCAATCCTAGAATTAAACAAAAACATTATTTAAAGACATGTTAGACTTGAAGCTATAATTTTTCATCTGTGTTATGGCTCTTTTAATTTGGCTTACAAAGTTAGCACAAGCAGAACTTGGCTTTATTTTATTTGGTGTGGTGAATTTACAAAATTCCCCAATGTACAGATGCAATATAAAGACATTCGTTTAGAATAAACAATCACCACTTTGTCGTTAATTATTTAGGTAAATACTATTAAACGAAAAGTTTTTTGGAATATTTTAATATCCTACAAGTGCTTATAATGTAAATTAAGACTGCAGTTAAATAAGCAATAACATGAAAATTACCAGGACGATCAGAGCACCCAACACAACAGCCACATAGCATTTCTGTTTGCGTTTCACGAGAATAAAAGAGTTTATTATTAGCAGCACAGCGCATGCAGACATGGTCAGGGTGTTGCCTCCACCCCAGCTTAAAAGTCCTCCACCCAAAAGAGATTTTGTTAGCTTCTGACTCAGTTTGCAGTTTTGGTCTGCCTTTGGTTTCTTGGTGCTCTGAAGCTTGTAGACCACGCCGCACCACGGGTCGCCCGTCACAACGGCCATCACCCGGAAAACCTCGTAGGTCGGAATGAGCACCTGTCCCATCTGGTTTACGCTGGAGTAATGCGTGATGTCAGCGCCGAAGCACGTTTGGATCTCAAAACAGGAGACGTCGCCGTTCGCCTCAAACGACTGCTTGCTTGAGATTGCCCAAGTGAATCCCCCAAAGCGGACGTTTGTGTCTATGACATCCTGGTCGAAGCGTTTCCAAGTCCTGAGGTAAACGGTTCGGCACTCCGAGTGGTTCAGATTTAGGGCTTGGATGGCGTCGGTCAAGTAGAAATACAGAAAATGAAACATGAAGCCGTCCGTGCTGTACTTTTGTTTCCCCGTTTTCACGGCCGTGTTGAAATCCTGTCGGATGTTGGCCAGTTTTGTGAAAATGTACAAGGACGTGGCGTGATCGTCTTGTAGGTGCTTGTGCACAGGCTTCTTGGCATTTCTCTCATCTACAGCCCAGGCGTAGCTAAGGTTCATGTTGGCGTGCCACTCAAACACACCATACAGGTTGATGAGAGACATGGACTTAGAACGACAGCCGGCATACATGTCGTCAATGCAATCTGGGGCCATATCCAGGGGCAAGACTGCAGCATTCTGGAATGAGAGGTGGTTGATCATGTGAAATGCTTTCAGGAAATTATTGAAAATAATTTTTTTCTTCAATTGCCTGGAATTTTTCTACTGTGGAAAGTATCAGTATGAGGGCAACACTAAGACAATAAATCGAATTACAAGAATAGAGTCATAAGTACTGCCAGCATCATACTGCTGGTATCATAATGCTTTTCTTCAGGCATGACACTGCAAAAAAAAAAAAAAATGTTTTAACATATCTGTTAAAACTGTCACTATGTCTTGACAGTGTGGTATCAGTTAATGTGAAAAAATTTTTTCTACAACTGGTTCACCACAACAGGTCACCATGAATGCTAAGGCTAGTTAGCATGACCACCGAAGACGGAGGTAATGAGAAGTTGTTTCTCCGCCATTAGAACAATTGACAGCGCATACATGAGCCTACTAGTCACAACATGGAGAGAGTTATAACAAATATGTTTTACAGTATGTAAAATAGTACGAATACTACGGCATTACGTTCGGCCACCCTGGATTTTCCTCCCTTTATTTTCATTCTCAGGGTAACCAAAACAATGCCACCAAACAACCACCAGAGGGAGCTCTAAACTGTTAGTGAAAATCACACAGGGCAGAAGAGACAGCAGTGGAAGAAAACCTGTTGAGTCAGGACACCAACTTTAAACATCCACAACTCATAGCTGGTATCTTTCCAATCTCAGAGTTTAGTCACCATATTTTGTAAAAAAAAAAAAAAAAAAGGTGACTAAACATATCCATAATGTAATGCTGGCCCCTCCGAAAAATGTTACTCTAATTGCGGCAACAAAAACAAAACTGTCTCTAAAAGTCTTGACTCAGGGGCATTGAAAACACACCTTTCAAAAGGTATTGAAACCCTTGCATCATATTTTCATCCAATTAATGATGCTTTCTTTGTCTTGTCTTGACACATTAAAACCCAAAATAAAATGCACTGAAATTTGTTATTGAGACATGATAAAATGTGAAAAGGTTTGAGGTGTCTAAATACTTTTGCAAGGCGCTGTAGTAAACTGCTTCTTAGCTTCTGGTTCATTTAAGGAAAACAAAATAATCTCACCTCGGCAGATCTCTGGGGCCACCACAGGATTAGAAGCAGGACCAGGACCAGCAACAGTCCGCAAAGAGGAACCAGGTTTAGGAGTTTAATCCCACGCGTTGATTCCCACCGGAATGTCATATCTGATTTAAAGAAATGACCAAGGAATTTTGTTGACTTTGAGAAAAAAAAATAACTTGAATGTTTTTGAAGATCAGCAATAAACCTTTGTCAAGGGAAAACACAGGGCTCTTTTTAATCTTGTAATCCACCTTTAGCAACAAAAGGGAAACATTTTAGGCTTACCTTTTTACTGCAACTGGCTTCATAATCCATGGAGCACAAAAAAAGACAGCGAGACTCGGAGAGGAAATGTTTTTTTTTCTTCTCCACCTAAGCATTACTGCAGGACAGGATCTACAGGTGCAGCTACTCGGCCCACACCTTCATTAGAACTGCTGCTCAAAATAACCAAGAGTTTGCATGCTGTGTTTGCACAGAAGTCACTGCTAGAAAAGAAACAACTGATCAAGTTCACCTTTCATCTTACTCCTTTTTCAACATTCTTGTTTTAGTTTGCAGTTTACTTTGTTGCACCATGTCGAATTTTTTTAATGATCATTTGTATACATTTATATGTAATAAATACAAGCCCACTCCACTTTCTGTCTGTTTGCACGGCCAGAGGGAGATCCTCCAGGCGGTAAAACTAGTGAATCCGGTTTAGCCACCAGCTCTGGCTGATGCAAACAAAGGTGAGTGATTCAAACGCAGAAAACACAGAAGCACACAACATTTCCATATAGCTTTCATCACAGCGGTGAACAGCATGTGGTAAGTTATTAGACTTATTTTCCCTTTTATGTATCTCTGCTCTGTATGTGATCTGCCTGCGGTTAGCTTGAATATTTTGAAAAATCTGACAGGTTGATGAAATCCAAGGCAAAATAGGTCACTAATTCCTCATGTTACCTGACTTTTTCACCGTGTTACTTGGAAGTAGATCAAGTTGTGCCAAAAGAGTTTAGATTTCGGGGTACCGTCTCGACTTCCTCTGATTATGTTGTGTTACAGGATGTCTTTTCTTTCTTCTCCCAGATGAATGATGCCATCTCAGAAAAGGCAACAGAAGGGGTCTGCATGTGTGATTGCTTCTTTGGTTGTTTTAGAAGGACTGCTTGTAGTTTTTGTCATAAACATTTGTCTCAGTTGGAGGGACACTGTTGGAGAGGCAAGTCACAGTCTGTCTTATTTTTACCCAATCATACTTTAAACTCCAAATGATCATAAATATAAAATGACCGATCTAGAATTTAAAGTTCAAGAGCTTTTTTAGATATTACAAGCCTTTCTCTGATTGTTTTTGACAATTTTTAAGATGGAAATGTGCAACAGTTCTCCACGTGTGTTGCTGTCTTGGAAGCTCTCTCAAAACATTTTTTCCCCTCTCCTTTTCAGAGTTCTCAGCATCTGACCTCTGACCTCGATGGTGACAAGTTCGCTGGCTGCACAACCAAAGTCGCGGTTCTGAATGACGAGGCCATGAAACAAAAATGGCACACCTGCAGCACACATTTCAGCAAAGCCTGGAGCAAAGCAGAGCAACACCTGAAAGAACCAGCAGACAAGTACATGGAGAAAAGCCATTCTCTGGCTTTAAACGTGTTCACCGCTGAGGTGCTGAAACAGGCGAACAAGAACTCTGAGGCTGCAGAAAGAACTCCGAAACAAAGACGCGCTTTCGAACCCGTCTCGCTTTATTCCTCTCTAAGTGAGGCGATTCTAATTTTAAAACAAAATCAGGTGATGTGTCTGAGTACAAACTACAGAACTGAAACCGTTTTGGAGCTCAAAGTCTCCGCTGGCCTGGTTCGATTCAGCACCTTCATTTTAGGCTGTGATAGGTGGGATTCTGATGGAAATGTTTCATGTTTTGATGTATACTCTTGCTTTGGAGCAAACGTAACTAAATACTCTGTCCTTAAAAGAAACAACCAAGTCCTGATTCCTCCGTACGAAGTTTTTACAGTCACTGACGTCCAGAAACAAACCAGTTCATGTAAAATCACCTACAAACTCAAAAGTAATCTGAACTGTGTTTATGACGAAGAGCGCAACCAGTTGCATTCCATATCTGTGTTACCTGCAGAGGGATTTTGGCTCATTGTCACCATCATTTGTTTTGTCCTTCTGTCGCTTTTACTGCTCTGTGTTATTGTGAAGCTTTACTGGAGAATCAGCTCGGCTGGCAGAGTTTCAAATTCACATAGCACTGTCCAATCCCATTATAGCCTGTAATGCTGCTAGTACTTAATACAAGAATAGATATAAAAAAAGAAGATATAAATAACATTTACCTCATGCTATTTTTTTATTTTTTTGCAAGACAAACACAGACATGGAAGACACAGAGGAGAACTTCTGCAAGTTCTCCAACAATCTGCAGAACAGTGTGGTGAACGCCTCTTTTCAGTCCATCCTGGACCTGAGCGTGACCAGGAGGCGTCTCGCTCAGGAAAAGGTGTTTATAGAGGCGTCATCCATACATGCCGTGCAAGTCCAATACATTCAGCTGTCCGACAACTGGGAAAACGCATTTCTCCAGAAGAGATCTCCCCCGTCCCGAAGGAGCTGAGGGAGAGAATACCAGGCACGGGAAAAGACTTTGAAATATCTTGTTTATTGGAATCAGTGATGATCTGGCTCGACTTCTTTGGCGGCAGAGAATTGCACGGTGCAGGCAGTTGTTCAATTTGTGAGGTGGATTCTTTAGACCAGTGGTGTCCAAAGTCGGTCCTGGAGGGCCGGCATCCTGCATATTCTAGCTCTCTCCCTGGTTTAACGCACCTGGATCAAATGATGGCTTGTTAGAAGCCCTAAGAGGAACATTGACAAGCTGAAAAGGTTGTTGCTACCACCAGGGAGAGAACTAAAACGAGCAGGATGCCGGCCCTCGAGAAACGACTTTGGACACCCCTGCTTTAGAGCTTGTGAGCAAAGGCCCCCTGGTTGTACTCCCATTTTCACCATGGGTTGACAACATATCTCTTTTCAGCTGTTGGGTGTATTTGGGGATCAAATGTATTTGTTCAGCCTGCGGGTCAAAGTTAAATTACAAACACTGCCTCACTGACAACAATATTCTGATCTTTTTTCTGCCACAGTCGGCCAGACGTAATAATTTAAAACACAAAGTCATTCCCAACCTGAGCATCCATGTGCCTGGAAAATGTGGAACGGAGCCTGTCCTCCGCCATCTGCTGGGATTCTGACCCGGCCCAGTTTTATACCTGCATAATGCACGGACAGCAGGCTGTTGATGAACATGTCTTCACTGCAGACAGCCGCTGCAGTGAAGACATGTTCAGAAGGGGCTTCATTTATGGATATGAGAAGGAAAGAAAGAAGAGAGACCAGGTGAACAGACCTAATGTGACGGTTTCTCCAGCCCCTCCTCTCAAAAGCGATAAAGGTGCTTTGAGAGAGGAGCTACAATTATCTAATTTGGTTGAGGAAAATATTTATTTAAATTGCACGTCTGACTTTTGTTGCCTGTAAAAATAAAATAAGTAAAATCTTCTGGGAATAATATCTTTAGAGCAATGCTGGAAGTTTTTTTTTTAAACTCTTGTAGTGGATGGTTATATAGTGAAAGCTATGTGGTTAAATGTTCAATATAAGACGTTTTCCCTCCAATTCTGACAGCAGATGTGTGCTTCAAATATAAAAATGCTTCCATAAGGCATGCACGACAAATAAAAACAATAACACAGCGACAATAGCTAATAAAGTTTATTCATCCGTTTAAGAAAACTGTTAAACAATAATTACAACAAAGAACCAAATAAACCTCAAAGGGCAGTAAAAATATACCAAGTACAATACAATATTCCAAGTGGAAGAACAAAGAGCGACTTTCAGCAGCTAAACAGGAATGGCACTTCTGGGGTCTGTTTCACAAAGCTGGATCGACTCGAAGCGCACCTGAATATTCAAGCAGACGCTGAGATGAGCTTTAAGTCGGACGTGTTCGAAGTTCATGAGACAGATTCCAGAGAGCAGAAGACGGCAAACCAGCTTGTCTGAGCGCAAACCGAATCGGGAGGTGAAGAGGAATGAAATGCATTACAGCAATCACTAAAATCAAACAGCAAAGTTTACTATTTAAAAAGAACAAAGGAGACGTCATCTGCCTGGAAATTAACAAGGCGGGTAAAACGTCAAAGCAGCCACAAAGCATCCATTTGCTTTACTACTTAGGAAATAATACGCCCCCTTGTGGGGGGTTTCATTAGAAGCAACTGGACAGCAAAAAAAAGAAAAAAAAAGAAAAAAGTGCAGCACTACAAAGAATCTCGATATTTAAATGAAAAGAATTAAACTGAACTAATATCAGAATAGCAACTTCATTGATAAAAACACATTAAGCCCGACTCAAATCAAAGCGTTTAATTCACGTCTGTGAAAGCTTCACAAACCCTCATCTCACACACACACACAAAAAAAAGATTGACCTTGTCCATTTTCAGTCCATCAACACATTCATGGCACATCAGTAAAGAAACCCAGAGCAGGCTCAACATAAGAAATCTACAATATTAATCATTAACAGCCGTATTTACAAGAGCTATCGGGTTACTCTTTTAAACAGAGCAGAGATTAACGTTCCACATACACTTTGCATTATTTTAATAGCCCAAGGTGGATCAAACATGTCCCTGGATCGATGTTTACCTGACAAGAGAGGTGGTCGATACTGGACTAGTAAGCATCTATAATCTATACAAAATAGATCTAAACAGACAGCCAATGACTGGTATGTAGATTTGTTTATCCTTAAAAGGCAACAACAAAAGCTACGGTTACAAATAAATAGCTACAGTTTCATCTATTTTTTTCTTCTCTCTCTCCATCTAAATGAAAATCTACACAAATTATCGACAAAATACTATGGTAAGACCACTGAATATCTTCTCTTTAAGCCTGTCTCTTCAAAGTTGCTGTGCCATATGAGCGGATTTTTGGTCCACCGAACCCACAACACGGTAATAAACACATTCCTTCATTGTCAATAATTGAGGTGTAAAAGACTGGAAAGTGCAGGATGCATCTGAGTAATGTCAGCGATCGAATCCTACGCGCTTGAGCAGAACTGGACTTCTCTGGTTTCGTGAAGACGTTTCGTCGCTCATTCAGAGGGGCTTCTTCAATTCTCAACATGGTTGGAAGTAACAAGTTTATGGATCATAGAACAATCACACTAACCGGACAATTGAAGACAACGTTGTTGTTAAGACATGTGTTTTGGTCACCATGGTGTGAACCGGGACAAGAAACGACAGGAGAAGTCCAGTTGCCTTCTACTCAAGCACTTAGGACCGTCATGTCCTGGACGACTGAGAAATCTACGCCAGCGTCGGTGATTGAATGAAAAACACAGCAAGTTAGCCCTGTCGCTTGAGAATCTGGTGGTATAGTTTGATATGTCCGAGTTACACCCGTCTGCATCTTCTTGCAGTGGCAATACTTGGTTTGTTGGAACGGTCTTACTTAAAACTGAAGGAGGGTCTATTGGAAAAAAACAGCAGAGATCATAAAAAAAACAAAAAGCGCATCAAGACCTTAAAAAAATTATTTGTAACATAAGGTTGAACTGCAAATGATTACCAGACTACAGTGTAGGGAATGCAATGCAAAAAGTTTGGTGACTTCAGACAGACTCCTCATGCGCATGAATGTCTTTACAATTCAGGACTTGTTTACCCAAAACTGTTTACCTCGTTGAAATCAGGATACAAGGAACAACTTCAATGATTTTTAAAAACAAAAGAATGACACAACTGCAGATTTATAAAGCTAAACTATAGACGTACAGTCATTGGTAGAATGGGGATAACTTCTCCACTGTCTGATATCGTAGGGAAATTATTGTTGCCTAAGAACTTTTCAAAGTGTTTTCAAAATGTTTGCAGGTGACAAACTCATACATCGACGTAAAAGTGAAATGAGAGCAAACTCAGAAGGTAAACCTTTGTAAGAAAAATTGAGGATGGTAGAAGTGAGAAACCAAAACCCAAGTGATCCCGTGGGGAAAGTTTTCAGTCTGAACAGCAAAGAATCATATCCAATAAGCAGGTTGTAATATCCTCAAATATTGGAAAATGTAGACAATAATGCCAAATTTCTGGCCTTATAATCAAGGTTTATAGACCGAGTGGAGACCTGTCCATTTACTTGCTGGTGAAATGTGCTGACACTGCATTTTTTTAGCATGATGAAATGGTACTTTCCACTTTGGACAATATGCTTCTAACCATGTACTTAAAAAAAATAAATCCATGGTTAGAACCCCAAAATGAAAGGCATTCATGCCCACAAAGAGTCTCTAAGTCATCAGAGTTGTACATGTAATAAAAAGTCATGAAATTTTGGATTTCTGTAGCTGAGCTAATAATAAAATTTGGATGTACACGCAGGTAGGTGATGATAAAATTGTAGCATGCAGAGGCACTGAGTTCAAAGAGTTCATAGGCCTACAGTAAATACTCTGAACATGCTTACATTTCAGTCAAAATCTGATCTTCTACTGTACAAAATTACTTCAGACTTCCAATGGAAGCATCATTTTTTTTCATGAGTTACATTACTTATACTGCAACAATCCATTCATACACAGTATAATCACACGTCATATATTTTGTATACAAGTTGTGAACATTCCATGCAGCATTATAAAACCCCTTCTTTGAATAATATTGTCTGGAAAACAAAGAGTATATTGATCGGCGTACTAAAATCTACTGGTTCTTTGACATACGTCCATTAATATACAGATAAAATAAATGACTGGTGTCTGCAACTGATGTTTTCGCTTGGCCTAAAAGCTCTGCCTTTCTTTCACCAATCTGGACTGGCAGGTTCGATCTTCACACACCGTGCGCCTAATGAAGCACATACACAAGTCAGCTTGACACATGTGCCCGTCTTTTCAAATTTAGCTCCGACTTTTCATCACCTTTGCTGTGCGCGAGGGTCAGTCGGTGACTAAAAGCTGTCCTAAAATGGCGTTTTGTTCCCCCAACATGTGACAAAAGTGATTTTACTGATTTGATTTGCCTGCATCACATTTATGTCACATGAAATATCCATCACTAGTTTCAGGCAACATCTGACTTTGTAAATGCAATCAGTGCACTTCTGCTGATAACGACCTCTTAATCGTCCTCAGATACAGAGGATGAACAAATTAAACTTTGCAAGCGTCAAACCGCCTACCTCCAACTGGAACTGCAGACAAAGTGACGGTTTCATTTAAAAGGTGTAAGATGTGTAAACATTCCCAGGTTTATGTAGGCTGTTTTTTTGTGTGTTTTTTGTTTTTACATATATTTTTGTATTATAACATCTCTGGAAGTATAAAATGGTTTGGCAAGTAAGCGGGGAGAGTGACGTACAACAGCGTCCCTGCCTTTGGAGTGCGAACTGGGTAGAGTTTGGGGAGACCTGAGGTGCATTCTCTTCGTGATTGTACAGATTTTGCATTTTTTTTAAAGAGTTTAGAAAGGAAACGACGAGTACAGTGCGATCCACACGCCAGGCTACTGAAACACTTCAACGGATCTACCGTCAATGTACTTGATTGCCTCTCCGGCGTTCGGTTCTACTTCTACTGTGCAGTTCCAGTTTGAATCGTCAAGTCGATCATTATTATGCCGTCAACTATGCAGATTAGTAACGGGTAAGATTACTCTGAACACTATCGAAGCTGAATCTGCACTGGCTCTGTGGTGTCAAGGCAACTACTTCAAAATGCAATAATTCGTGGCCAGATAGTCTGATTGAAGAAAACATAACTACGGAAACAATGCAAAGGATTTATTTACAAAAAGAACTGCCACTCAACAAAAATAATCTTTGCTTTCGATCAACATTAAATGCATTAATTAGAAAAGATCTGACATCTGGCTCGCTTGACTTTACGCTCGGCCACACCAGGGTGACCGGGCCTGCAGCTGCCTGGATGGCATCAATGACACTAATGAAGACCGATAGAGGGATTGGTATACGGTAAAGATTATGGTCGATCATCGGATATGGCTAAACAAGTTGAAAGTCAGGGCACTGGTGCTTGGAGGCAAGGGTACCCTCATTGGGCTCATAAGACAACGGGTAAAGAAGAAGAAGTATACAATGGAGGCTGTTCTACTGCTCGCCCATTTCAGCAGGGTCACAGTCGGAAGGCGGTGTGGATGACTGGAGATGGTTGGAAACGGGTAACTGGTTCAGGGTCGAGCTTTCTGCGGCTTCGCTGGGGACGGGCTCAGGTAGGGTCAGTGTTTCGGGGGCGGACTTTTTACGAGGCCGGTCTTTGGGGACAGAGAGGGATTCGGGTGCATCCGTGCACATCGGGGTTGACGGGGCACTGGCAGGACCGGTTAGGGCGCAGGAGGACAAGGGGGTCTCACTTATGGAGATTGATGGGGGAAACACCCCAATCTTCTGGTTGGTGGCCTCCTGGATGGTTCGCTCAAACTCTCTCACCTCATCCATTGTCATGTCTGGAAAGAGATTTTACAAGAGACAATACACAGGTTAGTGTTTTTGTGTGCTCATGTGTTGGCATTGTCTTGGCATGTGGATCTTACTACAAATCATCTATTTTGTTCATGTTTTGGATGGAGATGCCAGTTATACTGTTCCTTTGCATTTCTGTACCCAGAAAAGACGCCGCCAGCCATGTCAGGTCCATCTCACCTTACAGACGATTCAAACCTACTTTGAAATCTAATTATTTCTATCATCCGGTTGTGACCTGAATATATGGCAATAATAAATAATATACATCAGTAGAAAGCTATTCAGAGCCATTTTGGTTTGATAATCCAAAAGAATGATTTAATCAACTTGTCAGCTGGTGATGGCCTCACTAAACAGGATGTTGCTTTTAAAAGGACGTCTGCAAATTCAAGCAGACAGAATTGAAAACTAGTGCAGTTACCAAGCTGCATTTTTACTTAGAAGCATTTTACCATCATCATTAAACTTTAATTGAAGGGTCCTTTGGAGACTCAGAAGCCCGATTTCTACTTCAACATGACTGCTTTAGGAGAGGAGCGCCATCTGGTGTTTGCACATACAAATTGCAGGCTGCAAAGTGAGCGTTTATAGCAGCTGGAACAGTTCCAGTCTGAATGGACTTTATGTGTAAGTAGGAATAAATTCCTGAATAGGTAAATGTGTTCAATCATTCTTCCCCCTTTAGAGGAAATATCTGTTTAAAAATGAAATCAGGAACTGGAAATAATATTTGTTAACTTAACCAAACAAAAGAAAAACAAAACACTGCTTAAAAACCAAAGGATAGGTTACATGTTTTTCTATGTTCACAGTTTGCTATTTATGTATTAATATTATATTACCATGTTGTTTTTATTTTTTTAACTCACTTTTAGTTTTAAAAAATGTTCCATTTTTAGCTCCAAATGTAATGCCTTATGAAGCTTTTACCACCTAAAATTATGAGACATAGAAGGGAAAAATGGAGTAAAAAAAAAAGAAAAAGAAAAAAAAGGGCACATACACTTGCTTTGTCATGGATCTCTATGTCATCCAGGGAAGATGGGTTTGTTGTGGAATGCTCTTGCTGCTCATTGCAAACTTTAATGTTGGTTTTCTCATGCATTTTTCTCTCGTAATCCCGAACGTCATCCAAAGTCATATCTGCAAAAGGTGAGGGAAGTAGGGGTGCAATGAAGGTCAAAACGTTGGTACCGTTCCATCATGGCTTCCCAGCTCACAGGCGGTTAAGAGAAGGGAAGGATTCGCTGGCGGGGTTAGCGATGTTGCTAGCGGGTAAAGTGTTAGCTGCCCAGAACCCAAAGAGAGTGAAGGACAAGTCCAAGCCAAGAGGGAGCGAGAGAGAGAGAGGAGAGGTGGGGGGGAGAGATGGAGAAGCTTTGGGGATGATTCAAGATTAAGGGATAAGCAAGAGGAGGTGGAATCGTTGGAAAGAAAAATGAAAAAGGTTCAATTTTTTTTCCCATGGGGGAAAAAAAAGAAAGTAATTTCACAAGGGAAAAATACTTTAAGAGCATTAAGAAGCATCCAGGTTTCAGAGAAGAGGGAGTATTGAGGTTAGTGGTTATTGTGGAGAGGAGTGGTGAATCTTTCTGGGTAAAGATAACAGCCTTATTTTGTATTTGTGTGTGTGTGTGTGTGTGTGTGTGTGTCCCACAGCTATGAAGGGAAAAAAAAGCTGAAGAGCTGAGAAGGAGTAAATGTGCTGCAGCCACTTGAGAGGCGCACACAAGGCGGCCCGTTGTGCAGCCGAGGAAACGGACAGAACCAACACCAACTGCACCAGTTTCAGCTTTTCAATGACGCCCTCATGTAAGACAAATTATTCAGAAGCTTCCTCGAAAACAGAAAATATGAGATCCAATGCTCATTTTACGGATGTTTTATCAAATCTAATTGGTTTGAATTTCTCTCCCAAAACATGAGAGAATATTTTTTATATTGAATTTTTCTTTAACTGAAGCAGGCTGATGGTGGTAGCCGTGTTTGGCGTTGGTGGGTTAGTAGTGAGCGGAGGATCCATGCTGTCTGTACACAAACTTGTTAAATGCCGGTGGGATGCATCACCAATTACAATAATATAATTTTAAAAAATGCTGACAAATACAAAACAGGTTATTTAAAAAAAAAAAGTGCTTGTAGCTGTACCTATCCACTCATCAACCCAAGCAAACGCCTGCCTGTGTCCCAGCAGCAGCACATCTCTGACCACCTAAAACACAAAACAAACACACGGTCAAACTGCTTTTATCTACACACTGCAAGCAATGCAACATTTTAATCTTTTTTGTTTTGTTTGCATGATTAGTTTTTTTAATTGGAACAAAGTTTCAGGATGATCTTCACATGCAGCTATTTGAACTGTATCAAAACATAACAACGCCACATCAGAGATCTGAAGTTCACCAAAAAGAAAAACATTGTAAAAAGTAACATTTATGGTTTTCCGCACCAAGCAGACGCAGCAGAGAATAATGGAAACGTTGCTGTGGGGAACAATACGGTTCAATTTCTTTTCTTTTTTTTTTCTTAAATATTCAATTTGTGGTTTAATTCTTTATTTAAAGTTACTATTCTGAGTAGGCTAATGCTGTTTTTGTGAAAACAGATCGACATTTTGCTTGTTTTCAAACATAAATCTAAACAGGCCGTGTTTCACTTAGTACACTGTAGTTGAAGTTGCTATCATGCTAGCGCTAGCACTTTAGCAAACAGCTTCACATGAAAACAGGAGGGAATCAGTTTATCTGAATGTTGTTGAACATTACCAGAGCTTTTCTAACCCAACTTGTTATGCGTTAGAGCAGGTTTAGAAACATTTTGTTTTTGGAAGGAAATATTAAACTCCAGGATCCTGGACCTGTAGATACTTTAACGTAGCTCAATCAATGCAGATTCAATTAGTGAGTTACAATGAAAGCACTTTAACTCTCATGGATTCCTGGACATGTCTTTGGTGTTATTTTAAAATGATCTCAGGTTAACTTTGGCTGTGTTCATTTAAATGGAATATCATTGTTATATATTTCAGGTTTAGTTGTACTTCTTTCATTCTTTTTTTTATTATTTTAACTTTTAGGGGGTTTTCAATTTTTTTTAAAAAGACTTTGACTCCTATTCATAAAACATTTTCTGAAAAACACTTTTTTTTAAACTACGCTTGGGTAGTTTTTACTCCTCCAGGCTACTACAAATCTCCCAGTTTTCATACGGGGAGCGGAAACATTAATCTTAATAACTTTACTGATTTTATAAAGAAGCATTGAGTTGCTTAGATTTAATGTTTTACATTAAATCTATCATCATAACTGAATGTGAATTCATCTTAGAAGCAGAAACTTGATGTTGGAGGAGCTTCTCTAGAAAATTGTTTGAATTTACCACTTAAAAAATAAAAATAGTAATAAAACAGCCTGACGGAGTTCTTAAAAAGATATGATTTGCAGGGAAAAATCTGCCAGGTGAATAATTTGTGTGTTGGTTTGTCACTGTTTTACTGTCTAACTCTCCTCACCCCCCTGCTGACCTCTCACCTTGTGCACAAACTGCTCCACTCGTGTCTGCAGGCCCCACACCTCAAACTTGACTGTGACCAGTTTGTAGGAGCACATGATGGGCTCCTGTGTGTCCCTCCAGCCTTCCTGCAGGATGCCTCGCTTCGTCTTTTCCGACTGGAAGTATCGCAAATCCTGGAGGGTGGAGAGGTCACATTTTATTTTATACAACAGCTCAAGCAAAACAGATGCACGATTTGATCCTAGAAAGTAAATACTGACACACACACACACACACACACACACACACACACACACACACACACACACACAAAACAGCCTCAAGGTGAAAAAGAAATCCTAAGTGAGAAAAACACAATCTAAGTCTTTTTGTCCAGTTTCTAGTACAAATATTTTAGTACACCTGAATTAAGACAAAACTAACCTAAAAGTAACTTATCAGCCAGATATAGAAGTTGATTTTAAGTAAATAATTCCTTGATATTGATGAAGTAGTTTTGTCTTATTTCAAGTCTACTGAGATATTTCCACTAGAAAATAGACAAACATACTTGGTAAGATTTGGTGTTTTTTCAGTGTAAAGTTGAGTTTGTCTAATCTAAACCCTTAAAAGTGACCATTTAACTACAAAAAGGTTTCAAATCTTTCTTTTTTGTTGTTGTTTAATTTTTATTACTCTTATTATTTTAACATATATATAAATATATTATTTTTCCTTTTCTTTTCATCAGCTTATTGTATTATCATTTTTGCACAGCACTTTGGTGCAGTTTTAAACCTGTTTTTAAAGTGCTATACAAATAAACTTGATATCGACATTGACCCGACTATTACGACATCAATCCATACAAAACACCGCTTCGTAGTACCGATTGTGTTCCGTCTTTGTACTCGTAAGGCTCCACACACACACACACACTCCCACACACACACGCGCTCACCTCGGACTCTTTGTAGTAGCGCTCAGGGATTTCATCGTAGGCGATGTCGACGAAGCAAACCTCCCTCTCCTGGTCCTTCAGCTCGGTTTCAAAGATCTGAAAACAGCAATTTTTGTTGTTGTTGTTGTTGTTGTTGTTTGATGCTAAATTCAACATTTATTTTCCAGTCGGACTCGCCTCCCATCATAAAAACGGACGAATCAAACGCTGGAGGAAATTCTCAGAGTCACTCTGAGTCTCAGAAGGACATGGTGTGTCCAGCCACTAGGGGTCGCACTAAGCTCACCTCTTCAGCTGCTTATTGCACTAAATAACACAGCTCTGACTTCAATTACTGTCATATGTTTAGTCAGCTGATGCCACAAAAGGTGAAAGCTTTCTGTTTTGGTTTTTGCCTTCCCAGTGTTTGTAATTCAAACTCTGTGAGTGTTTTGCACATGTTTAATTACCCAGATTTGAATTACAGCATAATATTTCATGCCACAAGCTTTAAAGTTAAACATTAAAGGGTAAATGAACCTCTTTGCTTCAACTATGAAAGGGCTCAAAATAATTTGTCTACACGTGAGTAAGTAAAACCTTATTTTCTCATTTTAACATTCTGAATAGGATCCGAGGCAGAGGAGGAGATTTAGGGAAAACAAACATAAATGAGATATGAAACAGTTTCTGAACACTGAATTTGATGACCTAGGACCCAAAGTGGCACTTAATCAAAATCATGTGAAACATGTGGAGGAAGCTGAATAGCACCTGGGTTAAAGGTTTCCAGTAGCAGGGCTTTTTGTGTGTTTTTACTCTGTCTTAGTCGAACTCTATTTTGTTTGTCTAGAACATCCACTTCATTTGAGATGTGAATACGTGACTCCGATGCGGTTCGGCTACCGGCGAAACAAACAAAATCCTCCAACTGCTCAAATGTCACGCCACTGCATTTTTATTTACGTTTTGTGAAGAACGTCTTCTTCAGAGGTTTTCATGTCGTTTCCTTCAATTAATTTTTTCCCCCGCTCAATTCTCATTTCTCTCTCCTCTGCCTGGGCTTTCTCCCATTGAGCTCGATTTCTCCAGCAGACGTCCGTTTTCCACCTGCCTGTAGCTTTAGCAACGTTAGCGGAGGAAGTGAACGAAGCCGCTCTGTCCTTGTTGGCCAAGCTTCCAAACATTGAAGTGACGTTAACAGCCGCCTCGCTTGCAGGCAACTTCCGGTAAGGTTTCGTAGCGCCAAACTAGCACATTACATCCATAGCAGGCAAACTTTAGCAATAAAATTTACAACTTCAACAAAGTCCATGCCATGTGGAACCAATCGTTTCTCTAAGGATCCAGACACTCTGTATGAAGAGAAGCGTAGAACAGTGGACCAGTTTTTACCAGGTTATTAAAAACTAAACCTTCTTAAAGAAATGGCGTTTCACCTTCTATAGTCCTGTGGCTATTGAAAGCAAATTCTTCAATTAAAAAGTTCAACATTAATTCCACTCCATTCCTACCCAAACATTCATGACTTTTCATAGATGCAACAGTCCCTGCTTTTTGCTTTTGCTCCCGTCAACAAATGAGCCAGAAGGACAGAATGAATAACAACACTTAGTTACTGTCCAGAGCCTCGTTTTGGACAATAAAATGTATGTCTTAGTTTACGTAGCGGCTCGTTTACCCAAACAACATCAAACAAAGAGACCAGCAACTGCATTATTAACGTCACAGAATCACCGGGAGTGCCTCGGTGACGGTAAACAACATGGATTCCTGCGTCTCGGCTCACATTCACAAAGAGCTGAATCAGCCCGGCGTCCCCAATTGAGTGCATTTTTTCCTTCTCTCAGCTTTTCTTCTATTCTTTTCTTTTCTTTATCTGGAAATCACACCGGCCCAAGGCGGCTTCTGGTTTTAGAATTTGATTTCGACAGCCTTTGATCCATTACTCTGTCACGTCAAAGAGAAAACATGTCTATCTAAAACATCGCAACAGAATTAAAGCTCCGCGCCGGTTTCTGTCCCCTCCGGCATGGCAGCGACGACGACGACATGTGAGCCACCCAGACATGTTAACGGGACACCCGCCAACCCCGAACTGTTGAAGTAACTCACAAGGAGAATTTTGAATAGGTCAACTCTCTTTAAGTCGATTGTTTTGCTACACGGCGGCCTTTCATTCCTCTGCGTCCAGACGCTGGCACCTTCTCCTGATGACTAATGCCCCTCCGAACCGGAGCCCACAGAGCGAGCGGATCAACAGCACCAAATTAGATTAACTATCCAACAACTGGAGCAGTACCTGGCCAACTCAAAGCTTCGTGTGTACTGGGCATTTTAATAAGGTGGCCTGTAAATCATCACTGCAGCCTGGGAGAATTTCCCTCCTGCAGCATTGCAGAGGTCCGTCTTATACGCCGGTTCTATCTGCTGCCTCGCTTCGTTTTATTGGACACTTTTTTCTGCAGGAAGAGAACAGAGAAGAGGCAAAACGCGCTGTTTTAAGATGAAAGTATTGAGCGCGAGGGGAGCTCGGTTAATTAACCGACTGGGTCTCCGTGCTGACGTCGGATGCAGCGGAGTTTGAGTCGAGGCACAGAGATAACAATATGCTACGATTCAGGCCATGTTGAGGTAGAAGACGTTTAAATCTGAAGGTGCACTCACAGTACTTCTGTTTGGTCCGCTTCAACTCAATTCTAGTTTGTATGTCTAGAGGTGTGAATGTGCAAACACTCGTCCACCTAAAAGCGTAAGGTCTCAGTTCGTAAAAAATACAAAAAAACTCGAAAACAAACACGAGAGTCTACGCTAGAGGGAGAAGTGGCTCGTGGTTTTTTAGCAAAGGCAAAGGAAAAATCCTACAACCGCTAAAATCCGACGCCGCGCCATTTCTGTTTATGTTTCGCGAAGAAGGAAGTTGTGTTCATGTCTTCTTCGGAGGTTTTTGTGTCATTTCCTTGGTGCAGCGCCACCGCATGTGAGGAGGGGAACAGGTTTTCCAAGTGTTTGGTTCGTTTGACACAGTGCAGTGTGAAAGAGAGCCTCACCAGCTGAAAAATGGAACAAATATTGCAATTTTGGTCTCCAATCGAACCGGGTCCACTAAACTGTCAAGTGTAAATAACCCTAAAATAACTTTAGCCAGTGAAGAGGAATCTCGTCGGGTTTGAAAACCGTAATCCCTTCAGCTGTACATCCGATTGCTAAAAATGCCAAAAGGTGCCAGATTAACGGAGGGCATTTCCGTCACTAATGACAGAAGAGGTTTAAGTCGATTTGAGACCAAACACAACATCACAAATTTGCCTACATGGACAAACACGGCCTGTGCAGCGTCAGCAGTATCAGGGCCCCATCAGCCTTCAGGCCATCTGCGGTGGAAAACAGGACGGACGCCTGTTCCTGAAACGTGAAACTGTAAATACGACGACGAAAACAAAACTATCTGGGCCCCACCGTTTTGTTCCAGAGAGCAGGTGACACCCGCTGTACTTACGTTGTCGTTGCTTCCTTTGTTGTCCTCATATTTTGTCTCTATGTGGATGGAGAACTTGGGCAGGAATGAGCACTGCGAACGAGGAAAAAGAAGAAAAGAAATATTTCGGTTATTTAATCCCTCTTGAGGGAAATTTCCGTCCCTGCACCATTATAGCAGGCCTACTATCTTATTCATACCCCTTCAGCTTTTTTCATATGTTCAACTCAGTTCTCCTCATTCGTATCAGATAAATTCTCAACAATTTGTCCGTTCAATCCAATCACACAGGCAGATTTATGGTCAGCCGCTCTACACGCTGCAAAAACACAAAATCTTACCACAGTTTCTTGTTTTGTCCAGTTTCTCGTGCAAATATCTTATTACAGTTGAAATAAGAGAAAGTTAACTTACAAGTAACTTTTCAGCACAATATAGGAGCGTGTTTTAAGTAAACAATTCCTTAATATTTATGAAAAAGTGCAGATAATTTAACTTATAAGATATTTTTTCCGTGTGACGGGTGAAATAATCTGCTAGTATTTATTTTTTTGGCTTAAAACAAGCTCTTATATATTCTTGAAAAGTTACCTTGAAGTTAGTTTAGTCTTATTTCATATGTACAAAGATATTTGCACTAGAAACCAGACAAAAAGTACTTTGTAAGATTTTGTGTCTTTGCGACCTCAAAGGGGTAAAAAAATACTTGGTGTCACACCATTTATTTATCACATCTCAAAATGCTTTCATGTGGGCGCTTTTAATCTACGCCGGAACGAGAAAGCTGGCGCTAGAACTGCAAACTGACTAAAAACAACAACAATCTGTGGATTTGTTTGCAGTGCAGCAGCTCTTGAATAGTCCTACATGGAAAAAAAAATGACAAGCATTCTGTTGCTGTCAAAGTAGTTAGTTTTTTCATATGAAATAAAAATGAAGTGACTCACAGAGTCTGCATTTTTAACTCTGAATTACTGCAGCCCCTACAGCTCGGCCTCACAATATGCTGATGTGTTTTCGATGTGAGCTTTTTTTAAAGCCAAGGCCCGACGTATCCTGTGGGCTACAGACAGACCACACAGACTGAGGCATGCTGGGTATTCGCGGTTCTGTGTGCTCTGCAAGTCATTTTGATAAGTGTGGAGGGGATTTTCACCCCCACAAGTTTTATCTACGCAGGTTGTTTTTTTGTTTTTTTTCCCCAACTGTACATTTAGCATCTTACGAGCTTTAAGACCTTTAAAAAAATTGGTGCAAGTAATTGTTTTTACAGGAACAAGTGATCAAAAATCGATGAAAAGTAGTGTCAAGTCTGCTTGCACTCAGTCGTTTGCCTTGTTTTCTGCAGGTGTAAACCGTAACTTACTGTATATTCTTCAGACCGAAGCACGACGAGGCAGACGGCCGTCAGGTCGGAGCAGAAGAGAAGCACAAAAAAAACACAGTTAGCCAATAGCCATGAATCCATTTACGCTGAGAATATAGACAACAGAAAAGGGGAATTTAAGTTGAGCTTATCCGTACGGCCTTTTTATAGGATTAAATACGTCAAAAGAGCTCAACAAGTAAGAACTCATAACAGACATTAAAACTGATTTTAAAAAGTCAACAAATTAGAATCTACTGTTGTTCATCACTGAGCAGACAGACAGCAGCGTTAAAGGTGGAGAAGGAAGCGGAGGAAAATGACGAGAAAAGAAAAAGAAATGGGCATTGAAGTAGAGCAGTAAGCCGCTGCGACCGTACGCGCTGCCATGGCAACCGCAGATTACAGATAAAACAAAAAAAAAAAAAAGTAAAACAAATAACTTTAAAAAAAAATAAGTCTTACAGATTTTGAACTAAAGTTTTACCAGGTTTGATGCAGGTTTCACCAACTCATATTTAAGACGTTTAAGGATGTTTTTTTAAGACCATTCCAAAAAAAATTTAAGACAGAAATGTTTTTTTTTTGTGTGTGTCAAGGGACCAAAACTGTGATATTTGTGGGGTCGTTTTGTAGCTTTTTTCCCCCAGCAGCAGCTTTGTGCTGCTCAGATGGCGAACTACTCTCCACAGCACTGACCCTCGCAGCGCCAAACTTTTCGGGGTTTTTTTGTTGTTTTTTTTGTTTGTTTTTTTTTGCATAGAATGGGTTTGGCAACAGAAGTTAGCAAGTGGCAAAGATGAATGTCGTCCAGCCGTCTGATAATAAATTTGCACTCCATAGACTAATCATAGATGTAAAAAAAAAAAAAAAAGAGTTTTATTTCACATTATTGAAAGCAGAGTTTAGGGGTTAAACGTGCTCTCTAGTTTCTAATAAACAACACATTGTACTCCAAAAAATAAATAAGAAATACCTGTGCCAGGCTGCAAACATTGCTCCAAAATTGCAAGCAAGATTGCCGAATTACATAGCATATGTCAGGAGTTTCACAGGGTTTTTTTTTTTTTTTTTTTGGACAAGCCAATTCCACGAGGTTTTATCAAAACGTGTTGGAAATGCGCCGCGCAGATTAGCAGTTTGGATCACGTTCCCTCCCTTGTCTCTTCACACTGCTCCAATGCGCCACTAACATCCAGTGAAGTGTCTCTGCAAAGTGATAAGTGGTGAGTAAAATGTGTTGTGGCTAAAAAAACAAACAACAAAAACAAAACAAAAAAAAACCCCGGAAAACTGTTTGAGAAGGTGACCTCAGAAAGCTGCGTCGGGCTCCGTGTGACTGCGGTGCGGCGCGATTCTCTTTCCGTACCTGGCAGAGTGTCACAGCGGGGCGTTTAGAGAAACGGCGGAGCAGCACATCTGCAGCGGACACTCACCCGTTATGGTGTAAGGGTAGTAGTTCCAGGCTTTCTCTGTGACGTAGAAGATTTTAGGAACCACTGCTCGGGCCCAGCTGGGTAGCTTACTGCGGAAAAGAGAGACAGAAACAGGAGACGTTGACCGAGGGACAGTCAGGACGTAGACGTTCAACATCAGATTAAAGCAACATTGGTTAACCTTGATCCCTGCTTTACTCTACAATAGTGTTTAGATCAGGCCTAAAAAACAATCCAACCCGCCCTGAGCCCAATTCGACCCCATCGGTTGACTTTAATTACAAGCCCAAAGTAGACCTGATATATTATTTTAAGTAAGATTTTACTGATTTTGTTCCATTTAAGTAAACTGCGTAGCTTCTTCTGTAATTGGCTTTTGCTTAACGTCTTCCAGCTCCATCTTGTCGCTTGTTGTAACCGCAGGGTGAGTCAGGTGCAAATCTTCTGAGATGAGTGATTGATGGGAGCGGATCAGCCGCTAGCGTTCTCACCAAAACCAAAACCTTTGAGCAAATCACCTTGGTACTAAAGTCCCTGCACTTTAGTGTAGGGACTCGGAGGACAGACTCAGAGGACAGACTTTAAAATACTGCTGCTAGTTTATAAATCACTGGACGGTTCAGCACCAGAACACATTAAAGATCTGCTGCTGTTGTATCAACCTACCAGACCCCGCAGGTCAACCAAACGTTGACGCAGCGTTCAGCTTCTACGCACCACAAATCTAGAACAAATTTCCAGAAAACTGCAAAACAGCTGAAACACTGAGTTCCTTTAAATCCAGACTAAAAACCCCCCAGCTGTTTAGAGCAGCTTTTGAAACATAAGAAACGAAACACTGAGCCACATGATGGGTAACAAAATGTAAAATGTTTACTGGTTTTCTCAGCTGTTTACTGTGGGTCTTTTAGGACTTTGTGCTGCACAAATAAACTTCATTGACTGATTGATGCGGTGCGCTGTGCTTGTTACAATCTTACCTCCTGCACCTCAACAGGTTAGACAATCTACTCCTCTATTTAGACTATAATCAGTAGATTAACACAACTTTAAATCGTACATTCTCCTTTGGTTTTCTCTGTGCTGTATGTATTATTAACTTATTAAACACTCCACAGAAGCCTGAGCCCGACCCGACCAGCAAGCAACATAATTCTGGCATGAATTTTGGGTCAGGCCAAAAAATCTAAACTCTACCCTACAAACCATTCTGGATTGCAATTATTCAAATGTTAAAAAGTTAAAATGAGTCGAGTAGATATGAGTTTTCATAGTAGTTACATCGCCGTTACTTTCCCAGCTCCTTTGCGCCTGCCGTTTGCTCTATCTCTATGATCGATTCACAAAACAGTCTGCAGTCTAAACATGCAGGAGCAAAGTCAGAGGGGGATATGATAATGGTCCTTTCAGATCAATGGAAGAGACGGTTTGAACTTCCCTCTTCTTGCTCTGCTCTTTGCTCTCTCTTCAACTCCTCTGGTGTTTTTTAGGGTTGTAGGTTCAGACATTTTATTGAGCTTTCGAGAAGCCACTTAGATCCCAATTGTGAAATAAATAAGTAAAAAATAAACAAATACCCCATTGTTTCCACAGGTTATGCATCATAACTGTCTGAAAATTAAAAAAATAAATAAAATTAAAAAAGTAGGAAAAAGATATTCCAGCTGAAAAGCATCCAAACCCAAAGGGAACATTTGTCCAAATGAGCAGCTGGTGTCAGATTTTCAAATTTTTATTAATTTCCCAGTGGGCAATTCATTTCACAGCAAGTCACAATAAAAACAATAAAAACAATAAAAACAACATGTGAACAATTAATATTTAGCTACTGGCACCGAGTTGCACTGCTTCAACCAACGGAAGCTAAAAACACAAAAACATGTCGATCAGAAACATCCAGGTGGTGGTATGACTAAAACAGAACCAATAAGTAAAATAGTACTTTAAAAAGTTAAAATCCCCCAATGAGACGAAACATTTAAACCCAGTGGTTAAAAACACAAACGGTTCCCATCAAATGTACGACTATAAGACTAACTTATACTTGGTCATCATCATTGACCTGACCAGAGAGTTTGGATATATTTAGTACTCACTCCACCAGATTGATTACTTTTCATACTATAACTATAAGAAAAAAAAACAATTAACTTTGTCTAAAACTATTTCCTCGAGCACAGCCCAAACAGCCTGAGAAACCTCTGAGCCTGTGAGTCTGTTATGGCAACCCGACCCTCTCTGTTATCGACAACGTGAGCTCTGTGCTCTCAGGAACTTCACATAAGAACGTGTTTTGGCATTCATGTGACTTTAAGCTACCAGAGAGCCGACAGAGAGACGAAGAACTAAACTGAACTGTTCTCACACGGACCGCTTCCTGTAGAATCCATCATCTACGCCTCTTAGTCAAAAAAGTAAAAAAAAAGACGTCTCTCTCTGCATTGTGACAGCTGTGAATAAAATCAGTCCTCCGCTGTGATATTTTGTGAGCGCTGGCAGGCTCAATTGCTCTCTCCCTCTCTCATTTTCTCTCTCCCCCCCGCACCCCCTCCAACAAAAGAGACTGACACTCCTCCCACACCTCCATCTGTTGATTGCTCCCATTCCCTCCTTGTTCATTTCACAGACTACCGGCGGTTTCTTGCCCATGCTGCCAAGTAAAGACGTTTGCATTTTAAAGGAGGAGGGGGGAGAATAAAAAAAAAAGCCTATTTAAATAAAGATAACAGTTTATCAAGTCGCAATTGGTGAGATTAAGTGAAAGCGTGCGACGACGTAGGGGTAAGAGTGTTTTAAGTGTGACAAATGAAGTCCAGATTTACTTCCCTGCTGGTGAATCTCAGTTTAATGTTTGTTTGCCGCAGAGCCAGATGGACGAAGGACCGATTTTGAGTAACTGCAGTTAAATGGGAACAAAAGTTGTGTTATTAATTCTGCTGATTACGGTGTTTTGTTTTTTCTTTTCTTTATCTTTTTCCATTTGCTTAATGTTTTTAGCATTCGATTAGCAAAGATCGCATGCGGATTCCAATTTTATCTGGAGGCGGTCCAGCAGCACTTGGACCATCTCCAGATAGAAGACGGTGGAGTTAGGGCGTTTTTTAATTTTACCGCACAGATGCGATCATTACGGGCGTCATAAACCATCTCTGACGCAAAACACTTAGGGAAAATGAAGTGCGTTCACCTTCAGGGTTGTCAAAACAGCTGATCTTTCCACCTCATTTGTACGAAAATCAACTATTTCTGAACACGTATCCGTTTCTCACACTGGAACTGGTCATACTTTAAATTTTTTTTTTAAAAAGTATCAAAGTTGGACTTGTTTGTCCATAATTTTAACCAAAAACACTCGATATGTTTCTACTCAAACAGTTTTTTAACGGGCCGAGTGGCTTTAATTGCTTTCTCCTGAGGTTCGCTGACTCAGCATAACTGGCTTCCCAGCTCGGTGAACGCTGACGCAGGAAACTGTGCCCAGAGACAAATGGCCGACTGAATCTCTTCCACCTCTCCATTTTCACTCTTTGATTATTCCTTCTGCCCGTTCTCTCCTCTTCTTACACATCTTATCATTCTTATGCCGTCACCTTTGCTTGATATTTACTGACATGAACTCTAGAAAGGCTGCAACTCGTAAAAGGTACTGCATGGTGAAATGTGTGCTGGTGAGGAGGATGACTGGATATATGCGTTTCAGTAATAAGAAATGCACCATTTTTTTTAAATTATTTGTAGTTTCTTAAATATTAAAAAAGGTTTAAAAAAAAAAAAAAGGTTTTGTTTAAAGGCATCTTATTTATTTCCTGTGCCAAACCCTTTAGGCTGTTCTTCTTACACTCATTAACCCAGAATTATTTATGCCACAAAAAAAAGAAAAAATCTAAAATTATTTTTTTTATATAAATCAGAAGATTTTAAAGACAAAGTCAAAAGTCCTCTGAAGGGAAACCATTTAATTTATGGCTCATATTTACTGCAGCTTCTTTAAATAATAAATATGTAGAGTTCATTTAATTGAACCAATTCCTTCTTTAACCAGTGAAATTTCAGCAACAGCATCTGTAAATATATTTTTCATATTTGTTGTATTTGCACTTTTATTTAGAAGTCATTTTATTAAAAATTTTTCCAACATTACCGTCGGTCCAAACGACTCTCGCTGGACGACTTTGGAGTTTCTACGCATGTTCATAATTAAAATATGCAAATCACAAAAAATCAAATTCCACGATTTTCCAAAGGTTTCAAAACTGCAGAGGACGGCCGTGATGACGATCCTTCAAGCTGGGCAAAACAAACACCTGACACAGAGATTTGTAATAAATCACTCCGTAATAAATCTTTTACTAATCAATGTTCAGACATCTGCAGGCATCAAAACTTAAAGCACATGTTGCAATTTACTGATGAGTACCATGAGAAAACAATCCAACATTTTCCAATTTAAAAGGGAGAGAATAAGATCAAGTCTGAGGTAATTTCATTTTTGGACGCGTTTATAAACTGGAGCTTAATCACAGATGATATGTTAGGTGTTATAATAAATAAAAAAACAAAAAAAATGAAGCAAACATTTGGCTAATTGGCCTTTTTAATGATCTCCCTGGAACTCTTAAATACACTAATAGAGTGGGTAATTGTTTTCTGTTTTCACCGTTGCTATAGTTTCAGTCTTCTCACATTCAGCTATTCAAATCCAGATGGCTTGTGGTTTTCTTTGGACTTTTCCTAAAAAAAGTCTAACTTTTACCAAATGCCCCCAGAAAGTCCCAAAATACTCCAAACACATCGAGTTCTTCCCGGTGGGTAGAATCGAGGGGCACCGACCTGTTGAGGTAGACTCGTTTCTCTGTGAACTGTCCTTGGCCGTGAACTGGGTCTTCAAAGGGTTCGTTCTGGACCACCTCCACTCCTTCCCCTCGGTCGCTCTGCTCATGGCTGTGTTTGCTAATCATGTACAGCTGCCCGATCCGGTACTGAGGGGGGAAAAAGAGAGAGAGAGAGGAAGGATCGTAAGTTTATATGCTGCAACATACATTCAGAAAGAATTATGGATACTTTAACTGCAAACATGCAAACCGCGATGAGTCGGTTTTCTTTCAGAGTACCACAAACACACACATCTGTAAATCTTTACGTCCTGAAGCCTGGGTGAGTGTGAACCCCCCAAGAGGTCTGCAACAGAGCATCAGACTTTTCTTCCACTTTTACTTTACTTACACTTTACTTTTTTTTACGTAAAAAAAAAGCAATTTTTGTGCTTAAGCAGGAAACCTGCAGCATTTTTTGTCTTCTATGTATTTTAGACCTCAAAGAAAACAGAAAAAAAATTGTAGTGTTACTGATAAATACTGCAACGTGTTCATAATTTGAGAATCAACTCAGGTCTTTGCTCATAAAAACCCATATCAGTGCACATGACATGAACTCAAGTTTGTTCCTGGCGCGATAATGTGTTCAAGAAAAGGTCAACGTTGAGATTTTAATTGCCGATTCGCTGGGTTTAATTAACAACACATTAAATTAAAACTAAATGCAAAAAATAGTTTCTGCACTCAGCAAGTCAATAAAGCTCAGGGCAGCACTTCAGTGAGGGTTTATAATTTCATCTTCTAAAACTTTTGACGGGAACAAAAAGCCTAAGTGGAAAAGGAGAATGAAGATCGGAGTCCTAAAAATAGATTTCAATGGCCAGGAACATCAGATCACATCAGCTTCTTTCATTTTTAAATTTCTTATTCCATTAATTTCTCAAAGGCATACAATACTTCAGCAAAAACTGTTTCACACATTCTTCCTTTAACATGTTAATTTTGATTAGTTACATAGATTTTCACATGTAAATATTATTGTTATTACCATTTAAAATACAAACGTCCTAAGCTGGAACCACTGAAGTCGCTCATTTCTGGTACACCGGTAATTCTGACGTACAAGCAACAGCCGCAAAACAGCAAGGCATAAGGAGGATAAAGCCACTACTCTGGGCCAACTGGGGATTCATTTTTACTTTAAAAAACAATCTGATGAGACGGTGGTAAAGAGTATTACTGTGTGAACATTGCAGCTAAAAGGAGTTAGCCTGTTAGCAAAGCTATTAAGCAAAGCTAAACTACCATCCCAGCGCTAAACAGCACAAGATGTCACAAACGCCAACAGTCTGCATTTCTGAAGATGTATTTATCAAAGTAGTTCCATGAGTGATCAGGTGATTTTTGTTGTTGAGTTCATATGTCTATTCATTCAATAATTTAGCAGCAAAAAGGGTTACTAATTTTGTCGATACAGGTTTTTGATTAAAATTCAATTAATCGCAACTAATTAGACTCTGCAATTAACTCGATTAAAAATTTTAATCCTGTCCACCCACTATTTTCTTACCAATTTTTTTTACCAGGTAAAAACTGTGAAATCTCTCCCTGATGCAATTTCTGTCTCAAAGACTGGCTTCAAAAAGCTGGGAAAAGAAAAGAAAAAAACACGCATTTAAAGTCTTCGAGGCGAGAGCTGGGTCCTGGTAATGAACCGAGCGTGGAGTCCCACATATTCCCTCCTGAATCTCAACGCTGCTTCTCTCCCTGACCTTTACCTGTCACGGCTGCTGGCCGAGTTGTGAAATGCTGTCAGGGGGAAACGTGAGGCGCTCACCCACAGGCATTCAGAGATGATGTCAGCACCTCGCTGCTGCTGGAAGAACCTCTGATGGAAACAACTATCTAAAGGCATGTGGGAGAATAAATCGAACAATTATGTAAAATAAAGAAACGTCTTTGGGGACAGAGGCCTGGTGGACGGAAACGTTGGGGGTGGAGGAGATTCGTTCAGACATTTTTGGCTTCAAGAAAACAAATCGATTCCCCTCGAAGAATATTTTCTTCTTAAAGTCAAATAAGTCACAAGCAAAAAGAGAAATAGCAATCTATTTTAAAAGCAGAGAATGTCAAAATAAAATAAAAAATAACCGGAATCTGAATAATAAACAACTTGTTAATACCAAGATAAAATCGTTTTCTGAACCCGACATGTTTTTGCCTGACAGAGGCGTGAGCGATCATTGTTATACCCGATGTACCATCCAATGGTCAAGTCTGCTTTAGCGACAAAGGTGTAAACATCTGACAAAAAGACACTCCAATCAGAATAATGAGGCTTTAACACTGTAATATAATGGTGATGAAATCAAATAGCTTTTGATAAAATTCTGATTAAATATAGAGGCGCGGGGTTGGAGGGAAGGACGAGCAGAGTCCTCTCTATGAATAACAACCTCTGTTTGTCTCACTTATTTCCTATGTGAATTGAATGGTAGATGCTTTAATAAAAAGGTAGACAAGAAGATCAGATTCTTAATGTAATTACAAATGGCTTCTTCCTGCTTTTAAAACAGGATGAGCAGGCGGGCTTGAGCAGCATAAATAACTCTGTGAACAGTTGGTGAAACTTGGGGCGTTTTCACACCTGATAGTCCGGCAGACTCGGATCGACTGGGACCGAAGTTGCAAGCCGGAAGCAGACTCTAGCGCAGGGCATTCTGGGTCAACACAACCAAAACAAACACGCTAATCTAGCGTTAGAGAGATAAATAGATCGTGGTCTTTTACCAAAGACAAAAGAGAAAGCCTACTTACGCTAAAATCTGATGCCACGCCCTTTTTGTTTACGTTTTGTGAAGAAGGAAGTTGCGCTCAGAGTCTTCTTCTGAGTTTTTCGTGTAATTTCCTTCCGGGGTTTTTGGTGCAGCGCCACCACAGGCGAGGAGGGGAACGGGTCTTCCTAAAGGTTTGGTAAAATTAAAACCACACCAGCTGAAAATGTATCAAATGTCACAAATTTAGTCCCCAGCTAACCATCAGCTTTAGTGGCTCTTAGGCTTCTCTGAACATTTTGGATGGCTGTCGGTTCATAATAATGAAATTAATTTGCCAAAAGGACATTCACAGCAACTCACCAAAGCTTTGGGCCACTTTGAGCACAGGGTGAATTTAAAACAACCCATCCCATCTGGAAGGTTCTGTGTTCAAGTGTTTGGAATCTAAGGTGAAGCACATTTCTCTTATTATGCCACATCCAGCACTAAATGACACTAAATTATTAACTGAAGCTTTTATGTATCCTCCTTGATCTTTCGACAAGCAAACTGTCAGAGCCAGAGCAAATTCATCTTTTTCTCTCCCTCACAATATTCCTGTCTTCCTAACAACTTCATCTGCTCCATTAATCAAGGCTCACCTTTTCACTCGAGGTCTGCAAAGCAAATCAAGCGAGGCTAAAAACAGCTCAGGGAATGCAGAGACTGCCAGGTATTGAGCTACTGTAAATAATGCAAATGCTCCTCATCTCGTTTCCTCGCACAACACACACACAAGCACACGCACACACACACACTCAAGGCAGAGCACAACGCTGAGCCGCGGTAACGGAGTAAGCCTGCCGTCCCTTCAGACAGAAGCTCAGGCTCGGGACACAGGTTCACTGATCTCATCCATTTTACACAGCGGATGCTCTTGTGCGTTTTGTTGATGACGAGCTGCAGCACCAGCTAAAAATATCAAGGACCCACAAACATCGTCGACACCCCTGGAGAGGGCCATTTTGATGGTTTGAAATATTGGAGAGCGTCATAAATGTCACCAATCAGCTGCATTTTAGAGCAGGCGCCTACCTGTTCTGAAAGGGTTCGTTTCAGCGGCACACGACATGCATTATTCCACCGAGTAAGTCTTGTTAATCGCCTTCACTGAAGCAAAACGAACAAATCTTCACACCAGGACAGATCACCCTTCTGCATGCACAGCCAGCTGCAGGAGATCAGCAGCAGTACTGCCTCTATTTTTTTTATTATTATTAATTTGCTCTGATTTGTTGTTGACGGTCAGTCTGTGTCGGTCAGATAGGAAGTGCAGCAATCATCGCGGCGAATTATCCACTTTGGCCTTGGTCACACATTTACAAAGTAGTATTTTTGAATAGTTTCATTATTTGCTAAATGGGGCCATTATTTAGATTTTTTTAAAGAAAGAAACAATCAAAATAAGCCAACTTTGATTTTTATTTTATTTTATTTACTAAGTTGGAGAAAAACAATATAAGGCAAAATTATACATTCAGTTTAGATTTAATCAACCAAAAAAACCCAACAGTAGTCCAAGTACAGAGCCTTGGGGAGCCCCATTTAAAACACTTAATAGCTGAGAATCAGTATTATCCCTTCTTACAGTTTCATCTATAATATTTTATGAATATGGGATTATTTAACATCCAAGAATACACCCACAACATATTCGCTGCAGAGTCGAGGAGTTTTGTTTATTTATTTTTAACAAATTCCACAAGAACAAATCATTGACTGGTTTTGGCTAAACGTTGTTTTACATGCAGAATATTGTGTGAAGAAAACATTTGGCTAAAAATAAAACTTTTTTTTTTAATTTTTGAAAATGATTTTAATTATAGAGCAACTAAATTCATGTGCGTCTCCATCTTTACAGTATATTGGTATGATTGTAGCATATCAGAGAGAACCAGGTTAAAGATGCAGATTATAAATGTATTCAAAGGCTTTCACTGCCTTTAATTGATGCACAACAACATTGTTTTGTTAGCTCCTCTTACAAACCGATTTTTCTTCCTATGGTAGCATGTGCTAACTTGTGGCCGCAAAATATACATTTTATTTTTATACCTTAATTTATTATGAATTATGCTACAGTTAATAAGCCAATACTTCCTTGTTCTGACTTTATATTATACATGATGTGTGATTCCAGGGAGCCTCAAAAAAACAACTAGGTGTTGATATTAACAGTTTTTTTTCCCAAGGTGTTAAAATTCTCTGCTTGGAGTTTGATACATACACAAACCAGCCTCTAATTTATTTATTTTTTGCTTAGCTGAAAAGATTTTTCCCACAAACCAAAGAAATAATGTCGACATCATGACCTGCCCTTTTTTTTTTCTTTTAAGATTAGAGCTTAGTAAAAATCCCCCAGAATTCAAATAGCAGTAATTAGGATTGATTTAACAGATATCAAACAGCGTTTACATTCAGCTTATTTTGGCTCGACCTTAAAAAACACAATTAAAGCATTGTGTTTTCCACTAAAGCCATCAAAATGACATCAGATACGTGTTGGTAAAAGTGCCAAGAGACTTTCCATTGGTCTTGGGTGGATAAGTTCAAGTAGTACAAAAAAAAAGAAAGAAAGAAAAAGAGAAAACCCAACAACCCTGTAAGACTGTTTACATTTTTAAAGCGTTACTAATTGGATAGGAAAGGAAACTCAAGAAAAAAGCAGAGTAGGGGAGGTAAAGGAAGGGGGGAAAAAATAAAACCAGAGGCCTGAAGCTTTCTTAAAAGTAGAAAACAGACAATCAGGCAGGAAAAACGGAGAGAAACGGAGTGATTAGAGAGATGCACATCACTGTGTTCCCAGAGTAGAGAGGGAGCTGAAGTGAATGAAAGCAATAAATTAAAAAAACAGGCAAGAACGGATCGAGGAGGGCGGGAACACATTTCTTTCCAATAACAGATTATGTCCCTCGTTTTTTTTGTTTTGTGTTTTTTAAGACGAGACTGCTCACAGAAGAAATAACAGCTTTACTTGCCCTGAATAAGTCAAGAACTCCAGAAAGTTTTTCCAACTTTACAAAACCGAGACCAGCTGCCAGTACTGCAGAGCTTTTAGCAAAAAGGGAACAAAGAAAGAGCTGATAAGTCGCTCAGGATTGATAAATTAAACCTGCAACATTTATATGTAAGTGTAGAGTCGTAAAGAAATCCACAAAAACAATATTTTCAGGAACCGAAAGTAAATTCTGCAGTGCAGTTCTCACCTCAGTAATCAGTAAGTTCTATTAAATTAGCCTCGACTTGATCATTACACTGTCCCTCTCTGCATTTTACAGCCACGCATCATGCCAAGTCGTAAAGCGAGTTTTTTCATCGTTTCCGCCAAAGCAAAACAAAAGAAAAACTAAACTCACTCTGTGTGACCACACGGATGGTTGTCTGTATTAATTAAGCGTCATGGACCAGTTCGCCTTTCTAGATGGATGTTCTCTAAGAAATGGTTCATTAAAGAATCTAATTTTCTAGGCAAATGATACATTAGTATCTATAAAGCATGCATTATTAGATTAAATAATTTCATTAACCATTTTTCCATTGCTCAAAACCGAACAGCCGCCAACGTCGGGGAGGGGATCTGATGACAGTCAACCATCAGACATGGCTGCCTGTCGCACAGCTGACCTCCAGCGTACCGAAACTTTTCTCTCTGGGCGTTCTCGTCAGCAAACCTCGGTTATTTAAATATCTGCGTGAGGTAATAGTCGTGCTAATAGCTCTGATAATCACTGTTCCACTTAAAGCGGGCTACATTAAAGCCCTCTGGGAGCTCTGCTGCAGCCAAAACAGAGAGCCTATTTTCTGCTTGGCTGGGTCTGAGAACTTCTGAGAGCAACTTAGAAGAAAAACCTTTCCACCTAACGGGACGCATGTGATCCTCGCTGATTAATTTCCGGTTGAAAGGCTGTAATAGCTGCTGACAGCGCCGAGGTCAAAACCGTAAACGGGCTCATATTTTTAGAAAATGTAAGCTCTCTGTGAGTGTGGGCTCAACTTGGTGAAAGATTCCATCTTCCTGTCCAAGGAGAAAAGTGGGCTAAAGTTTATCTGCTGCCATTATACGTCTAAGCTTCCAAAAAAAAAAAAAAAGTAACTGCAAAGACAAGTTGGAAAGCAGGCATGAAGCGATGGGTATTGAAAGTGATAAGGCAAAAAGTTTAAGTTATGTATATGAACATTTACATAGTTTCTTTGTGGCCATAACCTGGAATTGCAAGTAATGTGTTATGGTAGTGGTGTGCTATGCTAGTTTTGTGTTATGTTGTGACATGCTAGTGGTGTTGTGCTATGCTAATGGTGTGCTATGCTAGTTTTGTGTTGTGTTATGTTGTGACATGCTAGTGGTGTGCTATGCTAATGATGTGCTATGCTAGTTTTGTGTTGTGTTATGATATGCTAGTGGCGTGGTGTTGTGCTATGCTATGCTATATTCAGGGTTATGTTATGCTAGTGCAATTTGAACATTCTGTCAAAAGCAAACCAGTAGCTATGTTTAAAAAAGTAAAGCATCTGTTTCTAAATATCTTGTGGAGATAAACTGTCAGATGTCGGCACCTCCAAATGAATAAAAATAAATATGTTAAGAGCAAGTGCTTGATTATTATTAGTTTCTACAGCTCATCGCTTCTTCAGCCCTTTAGCAATGATAGAAGACTGCATTAGATCATTAGACAGGTAACAGCTGCCTGACAAATGGAGAGCAGAGTGCAGCTTTGAATGGATGTGCAGTGTTAGTTGAATGAACAAGGAACAGGGAACAGAGGATTAAGAGCAGATTTTCTCTTGACAAATCACCCTTTTTCATCCCAAACAGTTATTTTTTTTCTTGTAGTCAGCAGAGATATATATACATTGGAAATGCATGAAACAATTTACCCCCGTATGCAGCAAAGACCATTTTGGATACTTTCCATTATCTGTACACACAATCCAATGTAATTCATAATGCTGGCACAGATATGGGTCTATTACTTCATCTTCATTACCCATCATGGGCAATGCTAACACGCCACCATGCACATACATCTCCTCGCCTTGCTCTGTTTGATGGAGTAGGAGCCGGTGCGCAGGCTAATCACCACAGTTTCCTTTGTGGGCCTCGCAGTCAATAGGTGGACTTCAGGTGTGATTAGAGCGCATGTGCTGACAAAACAGCCAAATGAGCAAGATGGCAATGATGGTGACGGGAAGGTCCCAGCGGTTTCGATGCTTCCTGTAGTTTCTGACGGTCCAACATGTTCTACGCATCTTAAGGTCAAAATCTGAGCATTTTTATCATCATGGCAGGAAGCACACTCTGCAGTTTTGTGTATGAAGAGAGAAATTTGCACCAATCTGTGCATTTTGCTTGTGTTCTCAAGCTTCCTGTTCCACTCTCAAGCCTGACAAGTAGGATTAATTTCTTGAATTAAAAGTAAAAATCTACTAAAAAGACAAAGCAGAGTAAGTAGATATACAGGTATATTAGCCTAGACATCGCGATCCTCCATCAAGTTCAAAACTTTCCTTTATTTACGTAATAAATTACGTTACTCAAACCCGTTTCAAACTTGTTGCTTTGTTTGCCGCTTCGACCACTAAATGAAACAAATGAAAATTTGTCCATCTGTCACACAAATATCTGCTCAGTTCCTGCCAGCTGAGGCATGAAACCCCGACGCACGTTTCGCATCACACGCCACCCCTGCCTATTATTATTCATCACATCATAACGCACAACAAAAACAGGCTCTGGGAACACACACACACACACACACACACACACACACACACACACACACACACACACACATTTACACCAGCAAATAAGGTTACGATCTGGGGACAGCTATTTTAGTCCGAGTAAGACAAGCACAACAAGATGTGGAAAACGATGAGCCACGCAGTGTCAGACCGGCAAATGTGTTATTTGATTGGAAAACGGCTATTTTTACGTTTATAATCTAACTAAGACAACCCGGTTATCATCGCGGTTTCCAAAACAAATTGTTATAATGTAATGTGTTTAAGGCACGTCATTCATCTCGAAGCAGCCAATGAAATGCTCTGCTTCCACCGCTTCCGCATCGCCAGTGGAAATCTGAACAATCCAAAAAGGCAGCCAATTACTGGACACTGGAGAAGAAGACAAAAAGGCATTAAATCGAGTCACAGACAGTTTGGTTGGTGTTTCCATTTGCCATAACGATGCCACACGATCCCAGCTTGAGAAGAGCTTTTGGTGCAGCGCATGAAGGAGTCAAAAAGCCTTAAATCCTGCTAGATGTTTGCTCTGAGGTGAAGCTCATATGAATTGCAGATTGAAGCAAAGAGCTGCAGCAGCGAGTGCATGTCACAAAAGAGCAGCGCGATTCACAGCCTTTTTACATGACACTGCAGTGTGTGTGTGTGTGTATGCAGCTGTGTGTGTGTGTGTGTGTGTGTGTGGATGCAGCTGTGTGTGTGGCTGTAGCGTTTGCGGTGAAAGGGATCAGAGGAACATATGGTTAATGCGTCCTGTTAATGCTGATGTCTTTTCTGTGAGGGCCGATCCACGCTGTGTGTCATGAGCCACAGGATGGGTGTAGCGACAGTTTCAATGATTTCTGCCCACACATGAAAACATACAGCCCCATTTTTTATGTATCATAACACAAAATGGATTTAGGCTTGGAAAATATGTATTTAATTGGTGTCATTCTCTTATGTGTACGTATACATTCAGAAGGTACATGAGTGGAGCTGAGTGGTAGGTCCAAGTTGTTGTTATTATTAGCCTTGTGCTAAAAACTCCTCTTATGGGTCCATTTTGAAATGACATATTTAAATTACGCTTCTGGACAGAACCAAGAAGTCTTAAAGAAATTAACATCCAGTAAGAAACAAAGTAACTCAGCAAGGACTGCCGTGGTGTAGTCTTCTAACGAACAAACGCTACATTGATCAACTGGTCGGCAAAGTTTTACTTTAAAAAGCACTGGATTAAAATTACTCCGTCAAACAACTTATTTTAAAAAAAAAAAGTTCACAATGAGAAGGTAAAAGAAAAAAAATAAATCATGTAAAACCAAGATTACGGTTTCAAAATTGCTAAAAAAAAAAAAAAACAAAATAAAAAAAAAAATCGCCTTAAAAACATTCAAGAGAAAGCTGAACAGTGACCAATGTTTAGCTTTGCCTGGTTATATGGAGCCCTGTCGTTCTCTCTCCTTTATACTACCCATCTCTCCTTCTCTCTTTGTTTACAATAACATAAGTGGAAACTCATAGTGTGGAAATGAACAGAGCGCCACCTATTGCTGATACTAATGTAATACTCTTTTAGACGACAGCTGGTCAGACTGGTATCTCTGTAAAGAAGCAGAGTGCAAGCTAGCAAAAGAAGCTAATAGTGCTGGTAGCCAGCTAAGTCGCTAAAACCATGCATGATAGTCTGCATATTTAGCATGTCTACTTAAATTAGTTGCCAAATTCAGCAAGGGTTAATTACATATTTTACTTTAGTTGTACAATGCTATTGTTGAAAATAGTAAATAATAATAAAAATAATTTTACTATGAGTTACTGTTTTAGCTAGCTTGTGGATGAAGTAGGATCTAGTCGTTTATGTTTTTGTAAATTATTCTAACAAGTTCATGAAACACCAGACTTTCTCTCTCCATATACAGTATCTGTATCAGAATAATAATAAACTTCTGAAGTTTGAATGCAACACACTCAGCAGAGTTCATTTCAGATTGGAAGCGCAGCACATGAATTTACCTCACTGACAAAGATACAGAAATTTTTTACTACAAACGCGGCATAAAACGGTCTTCTCCTTTTTGTCTGTAAAGGGCAACAGTGGCTTCGCTTTCAGATCGTCAGCTCCAGCAAACTGCTTCAATTGTCACCCGAGGCTCAAAACGTGATCCTTAAAGGGACGCCACCCCTTTTTATAATGGCATTTTTAATTAAAACCTTACGTAAGGGAGTAACGATAATTACACCCGGTTATAGTTTAAGCTTTGTTGACTTTGTGGATTATAAAAGTGCAAAGTAGAGTAAAAACACTTTCGTCAGGGCTCCACTAATACCAATTTGTAATGGTGCTTGATCTTTAAAGTCACAGGGAAACATGATGCATATAAAAAATAAAAAATGAGAAATGAAAACAATGCCTTGAGCACACTGAAGAGCAAACTGAATAGAAAACAGGAAGGTTTCTGTTTTATCAGAAGCATAAAAGAGCACAGAGACAAGAAAAGATGGAGAACAAGAAAATCACAAGCACAATGAAAGTAATGACCAGAAACATAAAAATGAGAGAGGAGAAATCATGTAAAGGAGTTAATGTGCCACAATGTAAGAAAGGATGTTCAAGATGTATAAAAAAGAAAAACCAAACCCAGAAAGAGGTAAGAAGACTAAAACGAAGAAGAGGGTTGTTCTCTCCTTTTCCTCTTCGGCCAACACAGGGACTGTAAATCCCCGCGAAACTTGAGAGGATGTAAACAAGCCATTAGCCGGTTCCACCGGAGAGAAAGCCCTTCACACACACACATCTACACACACATGCACGCACGCACGCACACACACACACACACACACACACCCCGGGAACTTTAATGCACTGGCACAAACTGTGTAAATGTACAGAAATGCCAACCAAACACTCGTCTTAAAATGACCTGGACAAAAAAAAGTTCAACATGTACCTAATGAGACGAACCCACATGTTGCTTCAGGTTTAAGCAACAGGAAAGCAGAAGTGCTTTATGAAGCATCTTCATTGTTCAATTTTCATTTTCGTTGCCGTTTACACATGATACTAGAAATGGAAAAAATAGAAATAACCTTTATCCCTCAAAGCCGAAGCATGTAGATTCACACAAAGGTAAATATAAATATAAAAGAAGAAAAGACAAAACAAGAGCACATTTACAGCCTAAGAAAAACAATACTGAGTATTGCTTATCAGTATCACGTTTCTTTGAATCTATTGCTAAAAATAGATTCAAAGAAATGCAATACTGAGTAGAATTTTTTTTTAATTACAAAATGTGCATTTACAGTATATTTCTGCAACAAAAAAACACAAAGAAATGGAAATGTGCAAATAACAGTAGTGATGTAAATATTAAACACCTGGAATTCTGACACCTGCTGGGAGGAAGGATCTGTGATCACGCTTTTTTGTGCACAAAGGATGTCGCTGAAGGAAATCTCCAGTTCTGCTTCATGCATGGAGTGGGAGACATTTTTAATTATTCAAATTCAACATGAAGTTAGAAGCAAGGAATCAATGTTTTCATTAATATCCATGCAGTGGCTGTTCATAAACAGAGCATTGTGATGTTGTGTGCCTGTTCAGCTGGCTTAACATAACAAAAGATAAAATTAAAAGCATTTCAGTCAAATGTTATGGTAATGCTACTGTGGCATATTGCATTTGGAAGAACTGAGCAACAAATGGTGAGAAAAATTATATCTCGACTCATTCTGGTTTTTATTATACGAGACATATGTGGGAAGCACGATTTTAAATCTGCAAATGTAGTATATACATCATCTGTAGAGGTAACTAAAGAAATGACAGATACATTTATAATTATTAGAGTTCACATCCAGAAATCCTGTTAAAATTGTTGAGCAGCAACAAGAGGTGAAAAACCAGCGTCTCCCAGGGACTTCTTGAGCACTCAGGGTTATTGTGCTTTCATTTATTCACACATGACATGTCACAACAAACATAAAATCTGTGTCCAATTTCCTCTCCGGCTTATAATTGTTTTATCCGTCTCCTGTCATTTCACTTGCAGCTCTTTTATATCCTTCATCACAATCTTTTTTTGTCGTGTCATTTTTGTATCAGCAGTCTGGCATTTTCTGGAAGCTCAATTTGACACCCTGAATTTAAGCTGACTACGGTCAGAGTGACTGCACAAGTCCAGGTTTCTGAGTTATTATGACACACACAAAAAACTGTCAGCTATCTTTGATGCATTTCTTTTTGTCTTCTGACCAGTTTGTTTAAAAGTCAATGTACACAACTATCAATCTTCACAAGCCTTTCGATCTCTAACAGTCACTTGTCTGTGCTGACAAAATGCTAACGGCTAGCATCGTTACGACAGTCGCTTTAAAAGCCTACCTTCTTTTGTCTTCTTTTAGAAAGTATTTGTGTTACCTTCGTCTACGCATACATCTCGCAAAACTCAGTTGTTCAATCTCTCAAACAGCAAACTTCCTTGTTTCATCATTTTTAAAGGCCAAGGTTTTAAGAAGTGGTAGTCCAAGACAATTAGCTAAACAATGGCTAGCGAGCACAAGTCCTGTTGGAATAAAAACAAGTTTACAATCAGCTGTAGCTTCTTAACCAGCTACAGCTACACTGAAGCTACTAGCTAGAGCTACTAGCTTCAGTTAAAATCTTTACAGGTAACCTTTTGACCCTCTGAGATGGCAAACCTCCTCAACTTCACAAAAAGGTTTTTGCGCTCACTTCAGGTGGCTTTTGGCTTAACTTAAAAACAGTTTACAGGCTAAAAGGTTGATAAAAACATTTGCCAAGTACGTTTTGATGTAGCAAACATTTACCTCACGAGACTCGTAGCCATTTTTGCTGTTAAAGTCATCAGAATTGCACTTTTTTTCTCTATGTATGCAGGCAGCATGTAAACATGAAAGAACAACATTTTAACATTCATAGTTCATGCTAGTTTGCAACCTCTACTTTCTGTTTATTACAGCAATGCCTAATGTAAACATCTGATTAAATTACGCTTAGTGTAGTAGCCTTGGTGATTTGCTCCAAAAAAACCAAACATACTTTAATTACTTATTTTGCAGTGTGGTAGAAATGCTGGTGAGGACTAAATCCTGGAGTGGAGTACTTTTAGCGACATATTTACATAAGAGATTTTATATGCAGATTTTAATGTGATACTCGTTTTAGGCTTATATTGGATTTATTTCCAATAGCAATAAGAGATCAGGACATCGCTACATATAAAACATCAGTAAATATTGGTAGCATAACAGTAATATTAATATCGGATATTGATATCAGCCCATATTTTCATATCGGTGCATCCCGAAAGAAAATTTAGATCTGGAATGACAGAAACAATGCTCAGGCTGTAATAAAAAGCTCTTCATTAAATGACGAATGAAGTAAATTAAGTTGACGTCACAGATTGTGAAAAGTGATCCACTTTTTCACAAAAGAAAATGAGCCTGTGCTGTGGAACCACTTAAAAAATAAATAAGTAAATAAAATCGCAGAGCAAGATATTTTGGGATCAATATTAATTTCCTCTTTGGGACCAATGAAGTATTTTAGGATTTGAATTTTACTTTAAATATAAGAAAGTCCATTTGAAATTCTCATGACTTTAAACGGTTTGATTTTCCGCTAGAAACCGAGGACTGCTTTCTCAGGAACATCGTTTAAACTTCAAAAGTAAACAAATCCCTTTATGCCTCCATTTTGCTCAGTAATTTCCATGGTTGCCACATTCAACATTGGGCTGTGAGGCTTAAAGGCTTTTCATGTGTCCTTTCTCTCTCTCTCTCTCTCTCTCTCTCCCTCTTTCTCTGTTTTCAACAATTTTGCACCCAGTTGTTGCAGAGCAAGGCACGCTGAGGGAATTGATGCGAAATCTCTGAATGGCTCGGTTTACGACACGCTGCATCGAGCGGGGTTCGTCATTGTGCAAAATACCGGGGTTTGCGTGTACTTAATGGTTCTGAACATAATACTGCAGATGGAAATTACGCGCATTCAGGTCCGCAGCTCGCATTGCACGTGCAGCCAGAGAGTGGACAAAGGTCAGGACGCGTGAATGCAGCTTTGATGCGAGACCCTATTGGTGCGCGTGAGCGTGATAACAGGAGGGCCACTTACAGAACTATTTTTAGCCAGGCTAGGTGAACTTTCACTTCATCAACGTGGGCTAAGGATGACGTCCCTCCCCACCTCTCTCTGACTCTTTATTCCCGTCCTCTCTGTCGGTCTCAACACCTGAATTTGTTTTCTTTTAACACCCTACGTAACCTAACTGTAATTAAATTGTCATTTATTTTCTGTAGATCCTATTTTTCAGAAATAACCCGTACGAGAAGAGCCTTTGAAGCATACATATGACCTTGCTGCCTGAAACACACATTAATATGCACATATTCCCCCCCTCTTATGAATTTTACATTACAGACTAACAGCACTTGTGAGTTTGATGCATATGCTGATGAATAGTGACAACCATCATGTTAGTGTTCAGTGTGATGCGATTCCACACACATTAATGGTTATTAGTGAAGAATCACACACACACACGCACGCACACACACTGGTTTCAGCTGAAAAGGAATAATTTAAAATTGGCATTGGTTGTGAAAAACGTAAAGCACAACTGACAAAAAAAAAAAAAGCGGCATCAGATTTCAGCAGTGGCAGGATTTCTCTGTTGTCTTTTGTAAAAGACCAGGAGTCATTTCTGCCGCTAGCACTAAACTCTTATACATTTGTTTAGGTTGATTTACCCAGAATCCACTGCGCTAGAGCCCGCTTCCTGCTTTTGGAATGGTTTCTGGTCTGCTTGGCATTCAAACATGCATTCGAACCGCACTAGAGTTCACGTCAACCGAATACCGAGGATTTTAGGCGGACCAGAGTTCTTGCTCTTTTTTATCCTTTTTGGTCCCAATCAGAGTTCGATCGCACGTTCACACCTCCCCAAGAGAACCAGACTTACTGGGCAAACGGACCAGAGTCAGATTAAATTGGACCAAACACAGATGGTGTGAATACACCCTTAAACTTACAATGTCCTACTTTTACAAATGTTTTTGTTCATACTTAATTTCAGCCTTACAAACTTTAGAGCTTTGACAGCATTTGTAAATAGCGGCATACTCTGCAGTGACATCTGGGAGGAACAAGTCTGCCTCCCAGTACAACCCAACCACACTGACCTGTCATGCCTGCGCTCTGTCATGTGTGTCACGTTGACACCAGTCGGCGACAACAGAGAAACAGCAAAGTGCAAATTGCCCTTATTTGTAAAAGCTTGCCGAAAACCCTGGCTCGAGCACCACGCATCGTAAACGGTCAACTAAGCCCTATAAAGTCCTCTGTTTGGATTAGGCGTTTATTCTGTACAAACGCAAAGTGGTTCACTTAAAAACCGGTGCAAGTCAGGAGTGTTTAACTGGTTTCGCTGTGCTGGTCCACCAACAACGCTTCTCAGACTCGTGTTTACCCAAATTGTCTCCGCTGTCAACTAGACGCGGCCGTGCCATCGAATTGCTGCTGAACACTCGTTAAGACAAATTCACACACACACACATACATACACACACAACTCACAGTCGCTGGGACTTTTGTGGCGTTACCACAGCAACCAAAACACAAGGGCTAATTATAGTTGTAGCTGTAGACTCTTGGATACAAACTCATTCTTGGGCACATTCACATAAACAACCACCGTGAGCAGCTGTGAATAATCCGGGTCCATAAAGGTGCCGTATGGACTGAGGGACAGATTGAGAAAGCTGCTCACTCTGACGAAGAGGTGAGTCCGTGTGGGAGGTGGGCAGTAGTTTAACGAGTGGAAGTAACCCATATGCTCGTTACACTCCTTATTTATGGAAATGTTTTCTCGTCACGAATCACGAGCAAGCAGGTTTTTAATGTTAAAAGAATCCTGACTGTCTGCTGGTGAAATCTAAATACATACGAAGAAAAGATGTTGTTGGGACAAACATTTATTTTTACGTGAATAAAAACTAGAGGCGCACGGATAAGAACTGTTTGGCTAATTTCTGATTTACGTTTTTTTATAAAAGTTTTGACCTCCCAGTTTTAGCCGATTATGATGTAGATGTAACAAATATTATGTAAAAAAGATCAGCATTTAGCCAAAATTTAAAAAAAAAAGACTAAAGTGTTATATTAGCAATTAGCAGTGGTGCCCCCAAAGGGTGGGCAGGTAGGGGCCATGGCCCCTTTGAAAAATGCTGGCTACCCCATTGGCACAGAGTCATCTTCTTCAATCAAGACATAAATGCAGAACTGAATACAACAGAACCTCCAGATAAAGGTTTAATTTGTTCCGTGACCAAGCTCGTAAGCCAGTCTACTCGTATTTCAAGCTAATTTCCTGCATCTAAATAACTTTAATCCGTTCTAGCCTTGCTAAACAGCCACAAACCATGTTAAATTATGAAAAAAATACATATTTTAATCGCCCAACCCCTCACAGCTGGGTTGGGTTTTATCAACTCACTCACTCTTTGGTTACCTAGCAACACCCTGCTGAGTAACTTGTGGTTACCTAGCAACAACCTGTTGAGTAACTTGTGCAGCGGTAGTTTAAGGTTTCGCCACTGTGCCTCATAACTGCTTAAATAAACAACAACGCCGTGGAGAACAATATGTGGACGTAACAGGAAAAGTCACGTTATTGGTCTGGTCATATTTCAGATATTCAAAACAAAAAAAACTGATCAATAATTATCAGTATTGACTTATATGAGACGCATAACATGACAGGCTTTTCAGCTGTGTCATCCAGCGCTAGTGAGGTCAGAGTGAGAACATTTGGAGACCAGCAACCGATCAAAACGTTCTGAGGGCCATTTGTAAAATTCAGGAGAGAAGTTTGTTTTTAAAGGCCTAACAGAGAACAGAAAAGCATTAATAAAACCTAATGAAATGTCCAATAAGCATCAGAATAACACAAGCTCTGATCGTTTGTTTTGTTATCACCCGTCACAGAGTCCAAGCAGGTCACAGAGCTGCGAACATGGCTGTTACTCACAGCTGAATCCTTAAACACCATTTTTTCACATCAGTTCTGAAACACAGTCAGCCTTTTAATGTGATCAAGTGGCGTAAATAAATCCTGCTGTAAATGTGTTTAAATCCCGTTTTCCTGCAGCGCCTGCAGACCATCAGAGACATGTCGACTGAGGCTGTCAAGAATTCACAAGCCGAATCTGTAAAAGAAAAACCAGCCTCAGCAAATTAAGGTGTTAATATTCCGGCATCTGTTCGCAGGGAAACCGAGAAATAATGGAGATTTGTGTGGCTAAACTGTGTCGCAAAACAGAGGAAAACAAAGGGACAGGACATGTACTGGGAATTTTAACTGACATCATGATTCAGTTTGCTCCAAGCTGGTTCTGGTCAGTGGCACCCCCAAAAGAGGGTCTGAGGGGGGCCATGGCCCCTATTAAAAAATACTTAATATTTAAATACAAGAGCTGTGTCCACCTAATTTTTTTACTTGCCTAATTACTAGTCGCATGTTCTTAATTTTATTTATAGATTTTTTTTTTAGTATTATGCATTTTTAACAAATTTGGTAATAAAAACAAAATAAAAAATATATATATTTTTGTTTTAGATAAAAGTCACATACTGCAGCTTTAGCGCCAAGATTTTAACAAATCTGCCCACATTTCCAAATCTAGCATGAACCATGACAAAAAGTGGTTCAGTGTTAAAAAGGATCAAACTTTGTCTGTTCACATTTTTTGGTTTCACATCAAATCTGTCTTTCTGATGTCTCAACACATCACACAAAATAGTATTTTATAGACA
>NW_006800144.1:724860-757566 GCF_000485575.1 Poecilia formosa
TTTTTTTTAATCAATTCATACTTGAAGGCATTTTTATGGTCAACAGGGAAAATACATTTTGTCTAATTTGAGATTTTTTTTTTTTTGCCATATTCTCAAACAACAGAACTTCAATTAATGTTCTTTGAAAACAGAAAAGCTAAATTGAAAAGTAACCTTTTATAATTTTATGTTTAAAAGCTACTCTTTGGTTTATTAAAATGCAGTGACACTAACATTGTGGATGCATTATTCTGTTTTTTAACAAAAGGTAATGACGACTGGCTGTGGCTTTTTGGGATGTCGGATTTTTGAGTGGGATAGTTTGGTTACGTCACGTTATTAAACTGATATGAAAGCAGAAATGTGGCTAAATCCAACAAAAAGATGTGAATCGGTTCATACTGAACAAGCCATTTGTATAATGGGACTACAATGGCACAATTTTAACCTAATTTACTCTTCAAAGACTGGTGAGCGAATCAGATCGGTGCCAGGATGTAAGACCGGCCTCAGACGACCAAAAAAATTCTCACTTCTTTTTTTCTAAAAATAAACTTCTACTATAGCTTGCAAAGTTTGTTCTTTTTCATCTTTTTTTCTCCTTTTAAATCCATCGTCAAACATTTACCGTGTTGCTCTCAGCGTACTTCTCGTCTATTCATGCCAGCTTTCTTTTAAGGTCCTTCCTTTCCTTTGTGCAGCTATTTAAATTAGCACAACAGAAATAACCTCGATTCGCCTTCGCCGACACGTCTCTCCGAATTTACTCATCACGACAATTTCCCCCTTCGCATTAGACAGAGAAAATTAGGCTGACAAAATGCTTTTAACTAAAAGGCAGAACAAAAAAAAAAAAAGGAAACGTAATAAAGGTTGTCTGAAATGCATGCACTTAGATTTGTAAGGCAAAAATAAATAACCTGGAACCAAAGGAAAAGTAATAATGTGCTTCACATGCCCAGTAAAATGGGGCTAATGCAGATTTAACGGCAAATGTCTTGACACCTAAATCTACAGGAAGTAAATGCCTTTCTACGCCTTGAATGGTTACGACGAAAGTGAATGCAGTCATGCGTCACTTGCTGTGACATTAACTCACCTGTACTTACACCGCTATTCAAATAGCATAGAGGGGGATAGAGAATTACTGCAAAACTAGCACTTTAAATACATATAGCGAACATCAGGAATCACATCAGGATCCAGTGGAAAGTTTTCAGCAGATTAGACAAAGCAGATGCATGGTGGATTATGACCGACGCTCAACCTCTAATAATTAAAAATGACTGCGTTTAATCCCGTCTAAATTAGAGTTGCATCTCAGTGTGATGTGACTGGATGAGGCAGCTGAACTGCTGCCAGGGAAATGTAGATACAGGCACTTTATGAAATATACTTATAGGAACAAAAAAACACATTTCAGTGGCTGTAGGTGATTTTCTACTCTGGACTTTTAAATTCAGTGTTAGAGGTAGATGTATTTCTCACTTAATGTGTTACACTTTCTTATTTTACTGTTAGACGCAAGTTTCCAAATAAATGATTTTACAAACAACACAGACACTTCAAACACGCAGTTTTAGGAAAGATTATTAGGGCTGTTGTAAATAAAAGAGAAAAAAAGGAAAAATTTTCCCCCAAAAAAATCCCTTTTCTTTATTAAGCAAAAAATAATTAGTCTTTTTTTTTTTGTCAAACTGGTAAAAATAATAATCAGATAATGGTTTGGGATGCTTGATGGCCATGAAAACTTTGAGTGGACACTTTCTTGTAAAGCCTTTATATTCCTTTATATTTATTATTTTTTATATTCTTTATTTTTGAAACTTTGAAAGCCTTACAGAAGCTCGATATGCATCACCTTAAGCTCGCAGTTCCAACTGCGACCAGTTTTATAGCTTCTCCTCCAACATCTACATTTTGAAGAACGCGTATAGAGGGATCAAACAAAACAAAAAAAACAGAAAGAACTATTCAACAATTTAACCATCGTTTGTTGGAGATGCACAGAATTAACATGAAAAATTACAAGTGCAGCCACCTTCGCTGTTCCTTCTTTTTGAGTCGCAGACCTCCAGCCCTACTGCCTGGGTAACAAGATGCTGCAAACAGGGAATGAAGAAAAAGCCCCAAACTGTTCTGAGCATAGAAATGAGCTCAGTTGGCACTTTCTCAACATGGGGGAACCAAAGAGTGCCAAAATAGCCCCGCTTTCTCTCTCTCTTTCTTTCTTTTGAAAGAGCACAGAGTTTTTCCAGGGAAGAAAAAATAACTTGTTTTTTTTACTAGGGCTGCTTAGGGCATTGGTTTTGTTAATGCACATGGAATGGGGACTGCAGATGCACCGATCGGATATTAATATCAGTATTGGCCCCGATATTGAAAAAAAACAAAAAAAAAACATTCTGGATCAGGTATCGGTGACAACGTGCCTGATCCGTAAAGGCAGATCATTTCTGTCTCAGTGACATCATTCTTTTTTTTTTTTTTTTTTTTTTCGTTATTACAAGCAGAATGACAATACAGTGCTTTGTCCTCATTTGCTACAGACAGGCTGGCAAAAAGTCAACATGTGAACGACATCATTCTTTATTATTGATCTTTACATTATATTCAAAAGTCCTAAATGGACTTCCTGAACCGTCTGAAGGAAAGTTTGTTGCACTTCTTTTTTTTCTTTGTACATTTGACCGAGACAGTCCATCAGTTTCAGTTTCTTTGCACTGACTGAATAAATTATTTTTGTGTTTTGTTTTCTGTTTCACCAAGCTTGTGAAGCTATTGGTGCTGTACTGAGTTATCAAATTCATTTGTAATTCAGCGAATTCATGACTGCGTTAAAAAAAAAAAACTTTTTTAGTCAGTTCAAATGTTTCTCAGTATCAGCCGATGCTAAACCTCAGATATCGGTAACAGAAGTTAAAACAGTGGATCGCTGCGTCACTAATGACAACCCAAATACAACTGAAGACAAAATCCTTTGTTTTGACTCGTCACTGAGCTTTAATGCTTAAACTAAAGATGAGCATCACACTCTTGCAACTTTTTCTACACCAACAAAGAAAAAAAGGAAAAAAACTTGCGAGAGACTTTTGATTGACGGATGGAGCCAGCAGATCACAGCTTTAATCAGTCGCACACAGCATTGTGCAGGCCAACTAATAACGGTGCATGTGCTGCGGAGTCTGTATGGCAAGCTGACACAGACTCTGGGTGTTACTGTGACGGTGTCCCCTTTGCCTTCCCACCTGCAGCAGATCAATAGAGCTCTCCGTATTGAGTGTCCATTGCAGCAGTTCCCTCAGGGGAGACGACCTCGTGCCAGCAAGAACGAGACGAGAGAAAAATGGTTTGCCTGTTTTTTTTCCCCCTCAACTGTTCTGGAGCCAAAAATAAAAAAACCTGATCAAAGAGCAGATTTCAAACCTCTGCTATGGTAGTTTGTCTGCACTACCTGACACTTTTGCCTGTTTTCTGTTTTGTTTTGTTGTTTTTCTTAAATACAATTTTGGTTGCAGAGACTTCATAACCGCATTTAAATTATTGTTGTTTCATTTGTTTGTTTTTATTTTGGATGTATAAAATGTTTTCCAGTTCCAGTGTTAAATGCTCTTTAGAAATTAAAAAATTGTTCTCTCAGTGGATGTACTCACATTATTATTTCACTATTAATATTATTAGTACAATCAAAACAACAATATTATCATTTATCGCAATAATTTCTGGGACAATTTATCATTCAGCAAAATTCATTATCGTCATTTCCTCACGTTTTAGCCCAAAACGTGAGGAAATGGGTTGGATAGCGTTTATTTTTCCCTTAAATGATGCCACAGATTCTTTTTATTCAAGCAAAACAAAACAAAAAACAACAAAAAAAAGCCATAAAGTGCATTGAAAAATTTGTAAAAACGCCAACAAAAACACCTGCATCCCTTATCGACATTAGCTGCTATTTAAGGACAGCGGGCCTGCCTTCTTCTCTTTGGTCAATAGCAGAAAAGAAGCTGACTCATCAGGACTCAGGGCTCCAGCAGATGCTGCTGCAGTATTGTGACTGACTTCCTTGACCTTCTGGCTATCTCTGCATCTGTTGCTAGAGGGGGGGAAAAAAAGAAAAGAAAAACACTAACTATGTTTCCATAACATTGTTGCCAACATGGACTATTGATCCAAGGTCAGACGGATACAAACACAGACACACACAGCAAGAGTTACCAAAGTAAACAGCTTTTAAAAAAAGGCCAGCCGGCCGTGTGACGGCTAAATGTGTGAGTTTTATCCCAGAAAGCACAAAGCGCTAAAAGAAACAAATAAAACACGCTCAGGTAACCGAGAGCTGGTTCAAAGCGTCTGATGCTATCCATACAAGGACCTTGGATAGGATTTTACTCACTTTGCAGCCACATTATTCTGCATTTTAATCACGTCTGAAAGAGCAAAACTTAGCTTTACTGTTGAAAAATGTGAAAACAAGACCAAGTCACCCCATGTGAACTTTAGCCATAAGAAAAGCATAAATCATATTCGGCACAAGCTGTAAAAACTTTATAAAGACGACAACAATCAGTTACAGTGTAATAGCTATGAAGCAATAAAACAAAAAGTAAACTATTAGACTTTCTCTGACCTGGTTTTCTCTGAGGTCTGACTTACCGATAGAAAGTTTGACTCATTTTCCATTTTTAATTTTCAGGACTTGCAACACACAAAAAAGAGAAGATATGCTAGAAGTTCGTTTATCACTTATTGCAATAAATTTTGATTTATCGTTGTCACAATAAATTCCAATTAATGATGTTTAAAAAAAAAAAGTCATGGGTTGTCATTTTTAGTATTTTCTTCATCTTTAGTGCCATCAGAGTATTAATAGACATCAATAAATTTGAAAATATGATTAAATGATGTGACTTAATGTGACTGGTGTCCCAAATGATAATAAATAAATATTAAAACTTGGGCATTTTTCAAGCAAAGTGCTTGTGAGGCTATGGTTGCTGTATATTAACAGACATTCAGTAACCTAAAACAGTACTAAGAAATAATTATCGTCATGTTTGTCGACAAAACAGTACAACAAAATATGTTAAAACTGAAAGTCCGTATCGCCCACCCTTATTTGATAGACAAGTTAAAATAAAGGCGTAGCAACATAATCCTTATTTATACCCGACACTATGGCTGCAAAATATTGCGATACTGTTGATGAACATTGCAATAACCGTTGCAAACAGCCCATATTTTTCTCACTATTCTGCATTTTTTGCTCATTTTAATGTCTCCAATAATCTTCCATTGCTTTTAAGAAACTTGATAAGTCAAGATCTAGATTAGTGGAAGATCATCCCTGCGGCCAAATTAGCAAGCAGAGATTAGCGCAGGCGGTTGGCGGGTGAGTTTATAGTAATTAATGAACAGGGGAGGCGGGAGGAATTAAAATTATATTGTTTTCAAACTGCAGCAGTGATTCAACAAGGACCCATTAAATTAAGAACTTCATTCACTTTGGTTTACAGTCGTAGTCAGTAAATTAGAATACGAGACTCATTTGTTAGATTAAAAATAACCTTTAACAAGGCCGGTATTGAACAAACTTTAAGTTCACATTTTTGTATGAAAGTTTATTTCTAGGTCTGATATAATATTCTAATCTTAAAATGTTTTTTTCCATTAGCTGCGAGCAGAAAATCATCAGGATTACCAGAAATAAAAGCTTGAAGTCATCAGTCTATGTGAAGTTAATCAAAATAATAGTTTTCACTTTGTGAAATGAGTCCAATTTATTAAATAGGTCTGCAGAACCAAAATATCAGCATTTCTTCAGCAAACACTTCACCTTGGGTTACTTTTAAAGCGAAGCTATATTGGACTGTATAACATGTTACTGAAAGTTTAATTACTTTACTCACAGAGAAACCAAAATCTTGCCACATGGGCTGAAAACCTGCACCTTTGTGTTCGCCAGAGCTAATCCGCTACGTCTGAGCGGATCCATTGGGCTGTGTGCTTGTTCAGAAATCCTGTCAATATCCTAATCTCTGTGATCTCTCCATAAACGATGCACGCCTCGACACACTCTTTATTTTCCCTGGATTTCTCAAAAGACGCTTCAAAGCCTCGGCGCACACCAATCAGAGCCGATCAAGGGAAACTCGGCACATTACGATCTTTTGATAATCGACTGGTGCATCTATTGAACCTGCTTTGTCATATAAATAGTGGCTTACGTTATTGATATGAAGCTCAATTACCAATTAAGCGTTGGTAATTGCAAAGCATTGTTGTGAACCGTACAACCAAACGCGCCAAGCTCTGCACTTTAGAACGGAAACTGGTCCTGACAAGATCAGTGATTTTTTTAAAGGTTCTAATGAGGTTAGAAAAACAACACACACACACACACACACACACACACACACACACACACACACGCTTCTCTTTTCCATTTGGTGAAAAACAAAAGAAGCTTTGAAAAACGTTCTTTTGCGTAAACTTATGATCCTAAAGTAATTCCTTTAATCATCTGCAGGTGCTTTCATGAGGTCAAAGGTGATACACTGAAACAGACTGAAGTGTACTTCCAGTTCTTTACAACAGCTCTGGTGATTAGTTATTAATCCAACCAATGCAATGAACAACAAACCTGAATGGCAGTCGCTCCCTTCCACTCAAAGCTTTGTCGCCCTAAAGGCAGCAACATGTACATCGTGTGTGTGTGTGTGTGTGTGTGTGTGTGTGTGTGCCCATAACTGATTTTCCGTGACGCTGAGCCAATTTGTGGCTTCATAAATCTGATCATTAATTGAAACAGAACATCTAGAGCCTGTGCACGCCATCTCAGTTGGATGCCATGTGACCGCGGCCTGATAAAAAACCACACACAGACAATTACGGCTGAATGCCCACATCTTTGCTAGTGTGTCTGTGGAGCAGATTGGAGGTTGTTTTTTTTTTTAAACTATTATTTAAACATACTCTGGGTTTCCCCCAGAAAACTTGCTAATCCCAGTGGTAGGTGCACTAGTGCATTCATCCAGAGACCTTATTGAGTTAAAAAATGTTTAAAGTTTACAGAAAATTTGAATATCTCACGAGGGAAGATGTACTTTAACACCAACTATAAAGTTTTTTTTTTTTTTTTTTAAAAAGGCCAACATTACAAAAAAACCTAAAATAAATAAACTCTACTTTGCCTGGTGGGGGTTCAAATAAATCCTGGTGGCCCGCCAGGCTGATAATACACTGGGGAAACGCTGCACACCCAAAATCAAACTGCAATCAGATTGACTTTGTTTTCCTCCGTTGAAAACAACTTTCTACAGCCACACAAAACCCAAAGAATGTGTGGGGAAAAACCCTGCATTTCATCAAGGATACTTTAATTTGAACCATCTGTTATTTTACCTCAGTTTTTTTTTTTTTTTAATTCATCCATTTGTCTTTACACCGAGCAGTGAAACATCCGTAAAAAAAAACAAACTAAGGAGAACATGACGTTCAGTTTGAGGAGAAAGGGTCCCACCCTCTGGACGGGAAGCCTCTTCCTCCCCCTCCTCATCCTCCCCGGCTCATGTGCTTCTCATCAACACCCGCAACTGCAACCATCCCCAAAACAATGCCAACCGTGACAAATGGCATTAATCAATGAGCGAGAGATGTCAAGACGGTATGAAGATCCTAACCAGTAGCGTGTGAATAAAAATACTCGCTATGGCGGACTGACTGCCAAAAAACAGAGCCCTTACATCATTTCTAGTTGTGTTGCAGAACAGATTCTTGAATCAAATATTTCATCACAGTTCAACAACATTTGTCAAGCACAAACAGTTTGGCCTTGGAGTACTATTAATTTCCCTCCGGAGCAAAATGAGCAGATTTTTTTTAAAAAGTATGCCTGGTCTAGACCGGTCCAGACTCCCTCCCGCTCACCCACTTCAAAGCCCCGTTGGGGTCAAACCAGCCCAGCCTTGCTGTTCTTCCCCTCTCTGCCCACTCCGCCTCCGACCAAACTCAACTAAATCTGCACAGTTTATTCTTATCCAACGCGAATGAGCGCGAGGCCTGGCCGTCTGGTTTTAGTTGTGAGTAACTCTGTGCAGTGACATCACTAGAGGGACAGGAGGAGAATAAGAATAAGAATAAGAAGAAAAAGAAGAAGAAGAAGAAGTCTGCAGTCTGGCAAAGAGACGAGACGGAGATGCGTTCAATTAAGGGTCGGCTTAAGACATTCCTGCCTCCGAGAGACGTCTGAGGCTCAGCGCTACCGCTCTGCCGGTCCAGATAAACCGGCGCCACTTGGAAACATTAGTACTGAGGCAGCTAATGTGTTGCGTTAAGAGGTCTTCACTTCAGTTTCATCTTTTATAAAAAGATCAGATCAAACAGGAAACTGACCAGAGAGAAGCAGACATTCCTCTTACAAGTAAAGCTAACCGTAAGACGACAGGAAACGTTATCTGGGATCGGACAGAATTTCTTGCTATTGCACACGACACGTGTATGGAGGACCAAAACTGACATAATTGAAAATAAGAGCAGAAATATTTCTTTTTCCTTTTCCTTACACATGTATTTTCATCAAGAAATTTATGTATTTTGTTTTGTATTTACCTTATACAAGCATTTGTTCTTTTAAACAAGCACGTTTAAGGAGAGCGCAAGAGAAATTATAGAAATTTCTTGACAAAATCGCATGTGTAAGGAAAAGGAAAAACAACACATTTATAAAAAATGTTTTGATGAAAACGCATTTGTAAAGAAAAGGCAGAAGAAAATATTTCCGTTTCTTGACGAAAACAAGTTTAAGAAAAAAGAAAAACAAAAAATAGACATATCTTGTTGAAAATTAATGTGTAAGGGGAAAGTCCACTTTTAATTTTAATTATGTCATTCTTGAGAAGTTTATCATGATAAGCTGTAGATGATGCAATAAATTCCCACCCCTGATGTACAATAATGCATAAAAAAGGGAGAAAAAAAAAGAAAAAGCAAGTCCACACTATGTAATTGTTTTTTAATGTATAATAAAAATAGAAAGAATGCATCATAAACAACTGGCAGCGAGCGCCAGGATCCTCGCAGGCAAAAAGGCCACAACGCGCTAACGACCAGAAGACCAGATGAAGTTATCAATCACCGTAACGGTTACGATGGCGCGCGTTTCGCCACAGCACAGCAGCTCAGCGTTACCATTAAGAGCTGTAAGAGGAAAACATGACCCTGAAGTAAACCCTCATGCAGCATCATCACATTAGTGGGACAGTAAAACATGGTTTATGACGAGCGCTTAAGGAAAGAAGGAAATAAAAACAATAAAAGAATAAAAAAAATCCAGTGAAGTGGTACTGTTATAATGAAACCACTGCCAACCACTGTAATAACTGTTACCTTTGCTTAACAGCAAACTGATAGCACAGCAAATAGCATGGCACCAGTTAATGTTGAAACATGAACCTTATTCAACAGATGGATAAAAAAAGAGACAAAAACCAACTTAGCTGGTCTTGCAGATATTGTGTTTGTTAGTTTGTCCCGCTCCTCAACGTTATGCTGACGTTGAGGAGCGTTTGTATGTGATTTATATTAAACGAATTGACAGGCAAAAAACAGACAAAAAAAAACAAAACAAAGCGACAAACGGCATGAGAACTTTTCAAAACTTTGATATCCGTACCAGAATTTTCTAGCTTCTTACGACGATTATCCTTCTTTCTTGCGCATATTCAACACGAGACTACACACAGACTGACTTTAGTGCAATTTGCTGGTTTTCATACCATTTTTTTTTTTACACATTTAATTAGGGCTGGGCCATTATGGCCTAAAATCAATTTCATGACAAACTGACCAACGCCCCACCCGTCTCCTGCCCTCAAAAATAAAGAATGTGAAAAGCCAGCATAAAAACTTGAAAGTCATACTGATGGTATAATTTTTGCAATTATTATTATTGCCACCTTAATGGACTTTAAAACCACAATTTCTCCGAGTAAATGAATAAAATTTGTACTTGTTAAGAGATATTGAACAACAAAGCAGTTTAGAAATATGAAACAACTTAACTGCCAACGTCCTCGTTGAACCTATTGAAATTATTAATGTCAGACAAATATTTTGGCGTCGGTTAATTTTCGCTTTGTTGCCCCAGGTGACGTTGACTTTCCGCACAGAACCATAAGTTAATCCCCCCCCACACACACACACACACACACGCACACACACACACGACAAAAAGCAATTTAACACACCCTTTCTCCCCAAGTGGATTCAGGAATTCTGGCAGAGGCTTTCTTTCGAAAAGGGTCCTCTTCGGGAGGGAAGGGATGTGGGATGGGAGTGAGTCATAGAAACATAAACGTACGCACACCAAGAAAAGAAATGTGTGGGAAGTGATCGGTAGCGTGTTGCCACGATCCTAACAGTACACTTGCGGGTCCCACAGCAAAAAGCGGCATGGTTAAAAAATAAAAACAGAGAAAGAAATCTGCATGGGGTAATCGATAAGGGATGAATCACACCAGGGGTTGATGACCCAGTCCAGCCTGTTGAAGCTTTGGAAAACAGCTCGGAGCTGAAATCACAGAGACTTCAGTCGCCAACATGAACACATGCGCCACAAGCTTATGTTGTATCAAATGAGGGCCTACCTACACCCTATTTTTGTTTTTCCTTTGCTCAGGACTCTGCTCATGTATTCTCTTCCTGTGTGATCAATACTGACAAGTTTATGCAACAGATAAGTTTGACGTCCAGCACCAGCTCATCACAGAGTTGGAGCATAAATAAACGTTGTACGGGGTTATGTATTCTGTTGAAGAGCAACCGATCTTTAAGCAGAGCCGTCCACTTGTCAAGACCTCTTTAGCTCTATTTAAAGAGCTGGCACATCTGCCTGCTGTTTGCCTTTCCAGGGCTGTAAAACCTGGAAAGTGGCAGGAGGCTGAGCTGAGTGACGGAGGAGAGGGAAGACCATCTTTATGACACAAACACTTAAGACCGTTTGCATCAAACGAACAGGCAAAGGGCATTCAAAAGGCACACTCTAGAAAGTGTTTTTCCCTTTCCAAGATATACCGAAGATGGCTGTGGAAAAACATCACGCTGTTGTCATGGGGACCCAACGAATCACAAGCTCATAAAGTGAGCAGATGAAGGATGCACTAAGCTACTTCTTGGATTTTGTTGCAGTTTTCTTATAAAAGAATGAACAATGAGGTTTGGAAAAGTGATTTATAAGAAAAAGAAACCGCATGCAAAACTATTTTTTCATGTTTGAAAGGTTTCACATCTGGATACAAGAATTAAACTTGGCATAGATTCTCCCATGGTGTTTACTTTTAAAAAAAAACATTAGCCAGGGAAAAATTTTAAGATGGACGCCATGGTTACAGAGAAAAATTTATCTTGGGACTGAATTTGCCAATATTTACCACAGATAAAAACTTTTGATGTCAAATCATACATAATTAGATACACAGAAGTCATATTTATTTAGTAATTAAAAAAAAAAAAAATTCAAGCTGGTGGCTGGGGTCGTTGTGGAAAATAACTAAAATAGGCAGTTAGATAAATATATTTGGTAGATATGTTTAAACACAAAAGTCATATAATTTTTTTTCATCCTGTGTTTTCTTTCTCTGAAGGATATCTTTAAAACATGGTTGCAATATACGTTTGTACTAAATTTAGCAGTAGTCATTGCGAGTGGAGGGCAAAGCTAACTAACCGCTAATTCACTAAACAAGAAACGTAGCTGTGCTAACGATAAGTTAGCACAGCTAACGTTAAATAAAAACATAAACTTAGCATTAGCTGTGCTAACTTAGTGGTGAAAAAAAGACAATCAGCGGAAGCTAACACTAACCGTTAAGGCGACCGTCTCTCAGGCTGCGTCACACATGCTCATCTCCTTCAGCTGTCGACTCACAAACAGCAAAGTCCTGCGTTTTTCTCTTTTTATCCGCCTGAGTTTTCAATCTTTATCCGTCACGGGACATTCTGGATTTGGAAACTATGTTAGCCTTCTGGAAATCTCTACTCAGGTACGGATTGTGTAGAGAATAGCCACCGAGGCTGCTGTTTATGGTTGAAAATGCCAACTGCAGTATTCATGCTAATTGCTAGCAAATGTTGAAGGCAGATTAAAATGCCATTTCAGTCAGGACTTTGTCTTTAAATTAGAAAACTCTGTACTATGACACTTATCTCTCAGCAACAGTGTGAGTTCGCCTCTGCTTCCAATTTGTTTTTAATCTTAGTAATTACTGACCTCTTACCGAGATACACGGAGTTTCCAGGAAAACTGCAACTATTCTAATGTAATAATTATCACTTTTCTGTTAAAAAAAAAGAGTTCAATTTTCTTTTTTTCTTTAGTTAAACATTTTAGGTAGAAACAAAAATTTTGATATTTTTATTTTCCAATATATAGGAATTTTATTTTTCACATTTCAGAATGAAGCTACATTTCTCGCCATAAAATGGTTTAGATGATCAGCAGAAGCTCAAAGGTCATACAAAAAAATAGAAAATACTCCATTTCATGGGGATGCCCTCTGGTAATTATTCAATACAAAACCTCTTTCCAGAAATGTTTTAAGTCAAGCTATTGCATGATGAGACACCAGCTGGTAGTCATGCTTCTAGTCTTACATTTAAGGCAGAAAGGGTAGAAACAAATATGAATTTTATGTCTTGTGGAGTCTTTAAATAGGTTTCCACGTACTCTGTGTTGTCTTGATTTCTAGCAACGCTTCTCTTTAGATTTCGTCTTAGATATGTGACGTAAAATCAACCTTGTTGAATAAACAGAAACAGAAAAAAAACCTCTCCCTTTAATTTAATCCCTCTGAAGGATTAATCCTGTTTTTATTCTGGAATCCCAGAGATTGGTGTGGGGGAGCGCCTTTGGGTGGGCCGGGCCATGCTACCATGTGGAGTCTCGGCAACGTATTATCCTGACTGACCTGTCAGGTGATTCTACGAAAACAAAACCTATTCATAATGCCACTAAAGCAAAATGATTTTATTCAAGACTCCCGTCTGTGAGCTAAACATTCTATAAACTGCGTGTACGGTGGATGAAAAGGAGATTCTGTAAGCCTGGAAATAAATAGATAATTTTGTCCCACGTACCGCGCTGCTTCCATGTGAACTCAAACATGCGCACACTTCCTTCAGTCAATAGAGCTAAGCCGGCATTTTTTCCCCTCCTTAATTCACAAAAACACACCACAAATCAGCCGTGGCCACAGCTGACTCAGACACTGAGGACACTTTGAAAGGAAAAAGAAAAAGAAATGGTGAAAAGAAAAAAAGAAAAACTAAAGCAGGGGTTGAGGATGTCATGTGATAAACAGAGATTCATCCAGACAGTAACTCTGCCAGGACCACCGTCCCCTGCATGACTGCACAGTCCATCTCAGTCTCCTTCGTTCTGCTGCTCCGCCGCCAGGCTGAGAATGAGCGAGAATCAAGCTCTGCTGAGAAGGAGCCATTAAGATAAGACAAAGTTTATTAGTGTCGTTTAGCAGGCCGATGATCTGGCTCTTCCTCTAGAGTTCCCTCATTTGGAAATAGAAAAAAAATATGTATAAATCGTACATTGGAGAGCAAATGGTCTTATTTGTGCTAAACAGGTAGCACAGTAGAAACGCAAATGTTCAAGATTACATACGTAAAGTGACTCACATATGTAATCTGAGTTTAGGTATGGGTTTGCTTTCTTTGGCGAATACACCCAAATTGACGTTTACATTTGTTAATACAAGATGCTGAAGATAGTTTGAAATGTGCCAATTATTTTGTCTTGTTGTGAAACTGGAGTAAAGTTCTGTAACGGAGCCACATTTCAAAACATTTCCATGAATGTGTGTGTGTGAGAATGGGTAAATAACTGAATGTAGTAAAAAAACATCTTGGCCTCCTCTGGCCTTGATATACAGGCCATTTACCGCACCATTTACAACCACGTTCCGCTTTGCTAGCATGTTAGCGTGGCTTGCTACACCAATACAGAATTAGCTGTGGTGAGATTTCCTTGATGACTGACCAAACAAACAGGACCTTATAAATACTAACCCTCTCGGAGCCACTGAGCGGCTTCACCGCAGTGTTTTACAAAGTACCAAAGTGCAATTACACCTTGTTGCACCTTGCTAATGACAGCTAATTAGCGAAGCTAAACGTGCTGTGTGAATAAAGGTTAAGGAGCCACGCAGAGCTGCAGACATGTGCTTAATAACCTGTTTTTCTAGATGAAAATACACTAGAAATCAACCTCGTAGTGTTAATAAAACCCCACAGGAAACATGGACTTCCTGCTGGGCTGGACAGCCACAATCATACAAGTGGAACAAAAAGATTATCAGGAAAGAAAAATAAGCAAAGCTGTACGACATTTTAAAATCGAGCAGCATGTGCTCCTTTTCCCCTGATACAAATATAAATTCTTAAAATTTCAACACATAAAGGTAACTCTGAACTGAAACACGGGCAACTCCGAAGACCGTCTGCCGTGTAGAAAGTGACGTTGCTTCACGAACTCAGGAATAAACACCGGGCCGAGTCCGAGCCGTGAGGGAAGGCGTTGAACTCCTCTAACCACCTCATTATTTGATGGTTATTTTGAGAACCATCAAAAAAAAAAAAAAGAAAAATCCTCAATAATCCACTCTACCAGCCAAGTAAATGACAGTCATAGATGGCGCTGGTTTCCATAGAAACAGGAGATGATAATAATAAAGCGTTTTAGTGTAAAGCTATGTATAGAAAGTCTATGTTTACATATGTAGGATCTTGTGTGTGTGTGTGTGTGTGGGTGGGTGGGCCGCACAGATGGCTCTTCCAAGAAAGTATTGCACCTGCGTGTGGGATGAAAGTGTGACACAGTGGTGACCACAGCATGGGGGTTTATTCTCAACTTGGGTGACACACGGCAGCAGCGAGCCTCCGAGGACTCGGCGTGCGTTACCCCGTAAGGCAGCGCGAGTCGCTCTCGTCCAGAAAACGGGCGCTGATGCACCGCCGCTCTGACATGAGTTTGATTCAATAGGCAGCAAAGTAATTGCAGGAGTACATTTACATCATAAGAGCTCTTAAAGTGGCAACCAGTAAAACATGCTAATTAACCAGGAGCAAGACGCAATTTCCCGGACGGTTTCTAAATGAGCTTTGAAACCATTAACCACATCTAAGCCTTGGAGAAAGAAAATGTGGGAAAAAAAATAAAAAAATACATCTATAAAAAGGGACTTTTAGTTCAGTCCAGTTCTGATTCTTCTCAGCCCAGGAAAGACGCTTCTGGTTCAGGAGTCACTCGACACGAGGGATTTCAAATACTCTTCCAAACCCCCGCCCCTCCCAGCACACAAAGCGTTCATCGTTTTTTGTTTTTCATTTCATTCACCCATTCCGCTCCCCCCCCTGCAATGGCATGGCGCCCCCCCTAGGGGGTGCGCCCCACAGTTTGGGAACCTCTGGCATAGGCCAAACGCTTTGGATTAGCGTAAAATCTCCACCTTAAAAACTTTATAAAATTGTAAAATCATGTAAGATTCCACTTGTAATTTTTTTTTGAGAATCTTATTTCTGTTTCATTAGTTGCAGGGTTGAAAGAAATGCTTTGAATATACATCACTGTGTAACAACTATGTGATACCAATTTCACTTGCTGAACTGAATTACTAAAAAGAAAATACCTTTATTGCATCTAATCTTCTGAGATGTAAAATGATCTGATCTTTCACCATCTACTTCGCCAATCGCACCTCTATTAAAATTTTTATTAAATTCTTGCTTTTAACTTGCTTCACATTGCAGCAAAAAGCAGGAACATAAGCTATGAAGGAATGCTGCCGTTTCTGTATCCCTCCATATCCATTTGCACACTTTCAGCCTCTCTGAGGAGCCGAGGCGGGGAATAACACTCGCTGATCAAGTTCAGCTTTTATGCATGTGCAGCGAGACTGAAAAAAATAAAATCATTTCATCGCTATTGTTCATGGGTTATAAATGTATTTTGAGGACAGGATTTGGAACAGGGTTGAATTGTTTACAACCATTAAATAGAAACAGCTTAAATCTTTGGTATGCGTCGCTTATTAATGTGAGTTTGCAAAAAGGCCAACAAAGAAAGAACACGCATTATAAGAGCGAGTATGGCTGCCCCATCAATGCAGAAAAGTTTATATGGTCCATTCCAAAGCATTTAAAGTCTATCACTCAATACTTTACATTTGTTCTTGTTTAATCATGAGTCACGTTTCATAAGTATTGACTCACCCAAACTGGGATTAGAAGCACAATAGATGGAAATAGGGACATAAGATATTCCAAAAATGTTCAATGAAATTAAAACGTTGGTGAGATTTGATCACTTTTATGAATTCTTCTCATGATAATTTAGCAAAACAGCCAATGGCACGGCCAATCAGCACCAAGGAAAATCAATAGCGCTCCTGGATTAGTTGAAACCAGCCAATAGCATGTCAAATAGTGCGGCTAGGTATTTTAGCTTCCCAAACTGCGTTTCCTTTTGACTAGTTTAAGAAAATCAGCCAAAAGTCAAATTATCCGCCAATAAATTGGAGTTACGTTACATAGAAAAGTCCACAAATAGGTCAATCAATACGTAACTGTGAATAGGCAGGGTTCAACTTTAAAGTGGTTCACAGCGATTGGTCAAAGGTGCAAAATGGCAGTAGATGGGAACGAAGTGGTAAAATGTAGGTGCAACATTGAATATTACTGAATATTATTTCTTAAAACCAAATTCAGTTTATTTTTATCCTATTTTTCACCCCACTTTTTTCCCCTAAAAAAATTACAAATGACATAAATATCTTACAAAAGTGGCTTTTATGTCAATAATTCCTCCCGTGAGTTGACCTGAATTCAAAGTCGAAATGAACAGAAACTGTAAAACACACTCATCAAACAAGATGACAGTCCTTGGACAACGTCACTCTGGAAACACAACAACTGTATTGGTGGAAAATAATAATAATAATAATAATAATAATAATAATAAAATTTTCCAAAAGTTAAATCTTCAAAAAACAGACAATTCAACTAATCACCCAGCAATGGAACAACAACGGATCATTTTAAATGCAGAGGACAGAAATAGTTCGTCAGTCTGCACAGCGCCGTGTTTGTCAAAAAACACATCAGGCCAAACAGCTGATCTATCCGACCATTAACATAATGATGTGACGTAATGAACTTCTCTTTAATAACTGGCCCACATCAACATGGGAGTCTAATAAAGCCGAGCAGGAAATGACTCCTTCGAGGTATTGCTGCTAGAGGTGAGCTGTACTTTCTAATTCATTTATACACACATTGTTGGTGCGACATTTCCAGTCAGCATAACAGCAGCTAACGCTTCTCCCAGGGATGGCATCATATTAAAAATAATTATTCTTATTATAGCGCCAAGTGTGCTGTAAAAATAACATGATGAAACAGAAAGAAATGAATCCCTTTCCACATGTTTAATTTTCTAAACTGTAAGAAAAAAACCAACAACAATCAGTTTGTAGCTTACAAAGATTATTGAATGCATTTGTGGCCCTTGGGCAAAAAAAAAACAAAACATGATTAGCAGTCTGACGATGAGGATAAACATCTTCAATAAACACATATTTCCGTTATTTATAAGTTCTTGTGGACTCAGTGACACAGCTGTAAAACTAAATGTCGTTTCCCATTCCAGTTTTGAAACAGTCTCGCGTGAGATGTCTGAAGACAGCATGTCAGTGAACAAAAAAATATGTATTTTTTTCATGGATAAAGATTTCTTAATCATATAGTTAAAAACATAATAAGAAAACAATTTCCATACAAAACAAAGTGTAGTTTTGTTTTTATTTAAAATAAATATTTTTATATTTTGGGAAATGTAATATTTATCCAGACCTTGTAAAACAGGAACCAATTTTGTACTTTTCAGGACACCGTAGAAACCAGGGATGCATTGGAAAGTTAAGTGTTGACCAGAATTGGCCTTAAAACGGTGACCAGCAAATTGTAAACTCAATGATCCAATCTTTTTCTGACCAGTGAACGCACCAAATGTAAATGATGCTAGGCCACACGGACAACAACACTCTTCAGTGCAGACGTTGTAAGTGAAGAAAATGCCAGCCTTGATATTTGCAATCTGAGTCAGGTGTTCATAAATGTGATGATTTTGAAATTATTTTTTGCACATCAAGATCACTTTATGATTCACTCAGTATGGAAACAAACAAGACATAATAGCCCTGAAAATCATGGAGAAATGCTAAGATTCAAGGATTTTGTGATGTAAAAAAAAATGAGACTAAGATAATTCCTGAACTTATTTTTACCTTCAACTTATCCTGTATTACTTAAGAAAAGTGAACTAAAAATGTAATAATAAAATAAAAAAGGTGCAATAACATAGTAGCAAAATATTTTGAATCTGTTTCAGCAAACAGTAATCATAAAAACGAGTCCGTGTTCAATTAGTGACTGGGATTAACATTAACTTACGTTTAGCTGAAACAACTAAGATTTTATTGGCTCTTCCTCAACTGCATCATTTAGCTAACTAGGCAGTTTTCAACGGGACAAAACAATCATGTTGTACAAAGAAATCAGTCAGGAAAAGGGTACAAAAAACATCCTATCCGTCCAGACTAGACAGAAACTGGACAGGGTTTCTATCCAACGCTGCCCAGAGTCTGACAGTAAAACTGCAGGAGCCGAGTACATTTCTGTAGTTCTGGTAGTACCAGTACTACACAACAACAGCCTCCTGTAGTTCTTATGTGTCTGGACTGCGAAGTAGAATTAAAAGACAGAAGTGTTTTGTTCTGCCTGAAAATCTGCTAAGAAGAATGTTATGATTTGATAAAACCATAAACTTAAGCCCATAGTTCCAAAATGTAAGCCTGGCACAAAATAAGAAATTGTAACAAAAACTCCATACCTAAATTGAAACATGGCAGTGGCAGTATCATACTACGTTTGCTTGTATTCAGATTGAACCAGTTTTGACCCAAAAGCCTTCAGGTGTCTGACAGCTGAAGATGAACCGCCATTTTATGAAATATCTTCACCGGTGCCTCCCCAGAAATCAGAACTAGACTTGGCAATAAAAAAAACAATCTTAAGTCACCTAAACAGGTGTTTGAACAAGAATTACCCTCCTAATCTCATAGATTTCATGTCATATCTAAGGTGAAAAAACTGGGAAATTATTTTTTTCTTTTTTTACACAAGCACCAAGAGATTTTATTAAGAGTTTACAGACTTCTTAGACATCCACTCTAGTTAGTTAGTCCAACATTTTTAGACACTTTTGAACGAAACAATGCATGTCTAAAAGGGGTTGCATAAAAAAAAATACAGATATCTATTACTGTCAACCACATTATAACTTCATAGTAACTGTCACCAGATAATGTGAATGCTCAAACCCAAAACCCTGTTGGAGGAAAGAACGTTTTCTTCTGCGTCATTCTGGACACGTTTCCTGTCAGCGCTGCTCAACCGCAGCCTACAAAGGGCCCTCAGACAGGCAACAGAGAGACGCCGGAGCTGGTGAGGGCTTAGCAGAAAGCGTTTGGTCAACTTCTGTAAAGAGGTTATGAAACTTTGTCACTTTTATTCTTAAAAGTTAACCTTAATTATCTCTGACTTTTACAGCACAGAGGGCCAAAATAAAAACATTCTGCTCATTTTTCACGTTTTCCCACTTCTGAAGAACGGAGAGGTCTGTAATTTTCATTGTAGGCACACCTCAATGGTGAGATGGAATCTACAAACACAATCCAAGCGAGGGGGCAATGAGAGGCAAGGAGGCTGTTGCTGGGGGTTCATCGACTGCAGCTTTCTGGCCGATCACCCATCTCTGAAAAGCCTGACCTGCCGATTACAATTTTGGTCAACACTCTTTTCTTGTTGTCTGAAAAGTTCCTAAATTGGCAACAGTGGGGTGACTGTTGTTAACCATCTAAGAACTGACCTGGTCTGTCAGTCAGCTCTCTCTCTCTGCGACACAAAAAGGGACATTTCACAACTTTGTGGAGGTAGATAAGTTCAGTGGAAAATATTGGTTTATCTTAATTTTGGGAGATAAAATTAAGGAACTTATTAATCAATGCACCCCTAGTTGTTGCTTGAAATCCCGTGACACATGGACCATGTGTCAACAAGACAATACAGCTGTCTTGTCCTCTTTGCAAAAAAGCGGTACCAAAGCATGATGCTTCCACTTCTATACTTCACAGTTCTTGGAACTGCGCTCATCATTCTTCTTCCTCCAAACCTGGCAAATGGAGTTTATTCCAAAAAGCTTCATTTTGGTTTCATCTGACCAGATGACCTCATGACCTCCTCCCACACCTGTTCTAGATAATCCAGTTGGTCATTGCCAGACCAGGTCATTGAGCAGGTTTACCATTTTGTCCCTGGTGATCTAAGATAACTCTTTAGTCTTGCCCATTGTGAATAAGTTGGAGTCTGATTGAGTGAACATGTGGACAGGTGTCTTTCCTCACAAGTAACGAGTTCAAACAGGTGCAATTAGTCCAGGTAGAAAACAGGAAGGCTTGCTAACGACTAACTAACAGTTGTATGAGAGCCAGAATTCTTGCTGGTTTGTAGGTATTCAAATTCTTATTTTTTATAATAAAATAAGAAATAATGCAATTAGGTTTTTAATATTCTTTTTAAAGATTCTGTCGCTCACTGCTGAGGTGAGCCTGCAATGAAAATTACAAACCTATGCAAGTAGGAAAAAGGGGATGAATCAAATATGTACATTTCCCCACTGTATTTAATTTATTTTGTGAAAATATACAAAAATCATATACCCTCTACTTTTGGGTCATGGTGTACCATCAGGATGGAAAAAGGAGATTTTAGATTTCTTTCCCAGGAAGAATGGAAATACAGATTATGAACCCACAGTAAGAAGTTTCAGAACAGATACATGAGAAAAAAAAATAAGAAGACATTTTGGTTTAAATAATCACCTGCTGCGATTCCATTTTCAGCACATGTTTTACCGATTCAGCAGCCGCCTTCAGACTGTGACTGCTGGTAGAAAATGTTTTTATCCCTCATGCTGTTCGTTAGTGGAAGAAAGAGATAATGGGGGTTGGGAGAAGCTAAACATAAGCCTGTTTCATTCCTACACATGGATCCAAAGAGGATGCGGCACATCAATGCCTTTACTTCAAATAAAACGTAATTACTGTGTATGTTAAATGAAAAACAACAAAAGCAACCAATGTAATTCAAAGAGAAAACATAAAAACGAAGGTTTTTCACATAACGTACCGTGATGTTTTACAGGTAAGACGGACTGAAAGTGTGCCAGTTAAAACAGAATAATGATCCTATGTAGCTCTTATGTTATGCAGTTGTTAAGCCCCCACCCAGACACACACACCCTAATAGCTCAATATAGACATAGACGCAGACGCAAAGTCAAAACACACACCCATCATCTAGGAAATGAGAATAGTTTCCCTCCGAGGATAATGACCCGTCACTACCCATGATGGTTTCCTCTAGTAGAGTAAATGGCAGTAAATGGGATGTTGATTAAATCACGGCATTTTCTTGTATACCAGATGGCATAAAAAAAAAAGAAAAAAAAAAAGAAAAGGCCGCACTCGTCAAAAGTGGTCAATCAGTTTCTGCGGCCATCGGGTGCAGCCCAGAATTTAGTCCCAAAGCAAAGTTTCCAGGCAAAGAAGACAAAGTACAACCGTGAAGGAAGTAGAGGAAACGACAGGGATGTCCACTTTGGGGTGACACTGTGTGCAGAGATTTGATGTCTTCTACATCTGAACAATTCAGCAGTCAGGAACTAGAACAGATGTCAAACTACTTCCTGTCTATTGCAAGTGGTCAACGGACAAAAGGTAGGGAATACCTTTGATAGGTTGCCAGGGCAACACGACAAACACAAACAGAACAACAACCACCAACACACACACACACACTTCTAAGAGAAATTTACAAGAGACCAGTTAACCTAATATGCAAGTGTTTGGACAGTGGTAGAGAGCCCATGCATGCACAAGGACTAACCTTCAGTGAAAAAGGTGTTTATTAATGCAATCCTGGGTGGGATTCCAGTCTCAGCATTTTCTTGCTACAAGACAGTGCTGACCATGCACTGCCTTGAAATGAGTTGTAAAAACATTGCAACTCATTTCTTTAATCTATGGCTGATCTTTGATGGCAACTGCGCGTCAGGCTTTGCTGCCAACACAGGATGGTGGTTTTACGGAAAGCGGTTGGTTGTAGAAAACAAAAAAAAGACAACATTGGCATTGGCACCACAAGGAACAAACTGTGGACCTGAGAAGCCAACTGCTTCAACTCAATCAAATACTAAACGGTTTATTAAAAAGAGAAGCCTACAAAGCCAAAGACTAGCAAAACTAGGGTCCTGTTCAAACAACAGCCGGTAGCCTTACCTTATCCTAAGTGTACAACTGAAGCTTTATCTACTTTCCATCCACTCAAGTACAAAAAAACATATCTGCTAACCTAGTGGAACTAATGATGCAGCAAGACCTGATAATCTCTCACTGACCAAACATTTGCTGACAGAATTGCATGTTGTCGATCATGCTATGTTGATCCCTTGAATTTGGGGAAAATAAACATTTAGAAATTTCTAGAAGTAGCAAAGTTGCAACCTTCATGCTTCCATCTTTGTCCAGACCAACAGTTTTTATTGTCCAATTTAATCACCAACATTTTCATGATGGGTTGCACCATATTTTTCCTCGCAGCTTTTTAGCTCTCTGCACCCATAGATAATTCAAACTGCCAACCCACACCAAGGAAACGCGCTCTAGAACGGAAACATGGCAACCGATGAAGTTGAAAGGTCGTTGTTAAAAGGATGATTTAAACAAACTGGCAATTGTTGATATTTTTTCCCCTCCCACATGACTGAGTACACAGTGGAAACAGACGCCTGCACTTAACCCAAGTCAGTCAATAATGCCTTGCCCCACGAAAGGGAGTGCTGCGTACGTCACGCTCAGGAGCCAACGTCTACAACTCGTTCACTTTCAGGTTTCTATATGACAAGTAATTATTCATACAAAGCAAAACATTATTATCTTTTCATCTCTTAAAAAAAAAAAACCTTTGTGAATCCACAACCACTGAACATTCGGGCTTTGACTGCACCTTTGTGGACAAACTGATGTAGACTAATGGCTTTCTATTTTTCCCCCCCAGCTACAGGGCTGCAGGTGTGCTGCTTAACACCCAACAGTGAAGGCAGAAAATGATGCTCGACACTCGCAGGGATGCAAATGCGTTGAAAAATGTTGGCCTGAGCCAGCAGCCCAGGTGCCGCTCCAGCCCGCCATCCGGCCATTCATCGGAGCCACACATCCTCCCATTTACTCAGCCAACCCACCGCAAATAAACCTATCCATTATCTCAGTCTGCCAATACCACTCGAACAAACGCTTTTACTTAGAAAGAAAATCGTCACTGCGGGATTTCAAAGCTGGATTGAAATTATTACGGCTGTAGTCTTTTATTAATCTGTGCTTAAAAGAAGAAAAAAAAAGATTTATCTTCCTATTGACTAAATGGACCAAAACTAACAACTCCCACTATTTCTGGCCTATGAACATTTCGACCAAAGGTGTGTACTTTAAATTTATGCAACATTTTTGGAGTTTAATAAAACAAATATCAGATAAAGGTTTGAAGTTTTGAGACTTAAGCCAATTTGACTGCGTACGTTCTGGGATGTTCCTTAACCCTGCAGCCTTTAGGAAGGAAGATGCGTCATCAGGTGGGCGCCAACAATCAGTAGGTGCATTTTCATTACAAACATGAGCAAAATTTAATATTCTGCGTCAAAAAAAAAAAATACAATTTCGCAATTGTTGGGTTTCCGTTAAGTAGGAAATACAACTAAAATCACAGTAAGAGAATAAGTTTGTTCACGTTATGTCAATAAAAAAAAAAAAAAAAACGTGCCGCGCCATCATCCTACCACTTCCTGTCGTTTTCTTTTTTGTTGTTTGCTGTGTGGCAACATCCGGTTGTTGATAATGTGACTCGCATGATACAAAAATAGTTTTTCCACTGCAGTGTTGCAAAATAAAACAATTTTGAGATGACCAAAAAAAATGTTTTTAAATTAAATCCACCTCATTCTAATGCTGAAACTTTTAATCAAAAAAGGAGTTTTCCTGAAATTACCACATTGCCAATGAGAACATTTATTTTCAAAATGTCAAATTGAGCAATTACAGAAGCACTGCTAGTTTCGAACATATTTCTCTGCTGTTAACCATCTCAATCAGCAGACTTGTTTCCCCTCTACAAGTCTCATAGCCCTTGGAAAGATACTAAATCTGTATGGGCCTGAAAGATTTTGCTCGCTGCATCTCTAGTTAATACGGTTAAATATGGGCACGCTTGTATTTTCTGGTACTCACCGCTGACGTGACTTAACTTTAGCGACTTAGACGCTCCATAGTTTTAGATATACCTGAGCTAATGCCAGAGCTGACACTAAACCAGCCACAAGAAAAAAAGGGCATCAACTTCAACAGGCCCACTGAAAACACTCAATGTTCAACTCTTTCATGAATGAACACATCTCTTTCCTCCCTGTCAAGGCTGAATGACAAAATGAAACACTCCGCATCCCTTTCTTTTCCACTGCCTCTATCCTGTCGCATTGTGATCACCTTAGAGACCTGAAGCTAACTGAGCGTGAAATTCTGGTTGCGCTAAAACCTCCCCGATTCATCGACAAAGGCCACGGTTGGTGAGCGAGGGTGCAGCTCATTGAGGGCGATTTCTGAGTCAGGCTTGTGAAAACACTGCTTGCATTCTCAAGGTTTTCTTGAAGAGAGCGTCGGACAAAAGGAAGGGGCGGCGCGAGGGAGACCCGGCGCGGCGGGGAAAAGACGCAACGTTAGAACTGAGAGAGTAGCACGTCGACTGCTGCTCTCCTGTGATGCATCGCCTCCTGATCCTTTCCAAGAAAAGAAAAGAAAAAAAACAAAACAAAAGGACACCGTTTCTGATGAATGACTGCTTTCAAGAGAACAGAGCAAAGTTATTCTTGGAGTACTTGAAAAGCAGGAGGATTATTTCTTGTTCGAGTGGCGCGCTGCAGTGTTACCACTAAATCTTCTGAGATTGAACTTTAAACCAAAACTCAAAAAAAAAAACACACAAAAAAACAGACTGGCTGATTAATGAGTGAAATCCCTGAAACTTATGACAGTACTTTGCTTAATACGCCGTGAATTTTAAAAGTTAACACGAGCAAATATTTGCGTATTAGCGGAGAGCGGAGCACAGAATGTGGCTTGTAAACTTTTAACAGGGAATACTTTCAAAAGCAGCTCCAGGGCTTTACATAACCCGAAAGTGGAAAATCATTTCTCTAAAAGTGCATGCGTCATCATTTCTCAAGCTTTTCTTGTTCAGGCAAGGCAGTTCATGATTCAAACAAAAACCTATTTAAAGCCTCTTCTTGTGTATTTTTAATTGACTTGTCTTTTCATAATTTTAAGATCTTTTTTTTTTCATGTTCTGGTTCTTAAATGTGACCTTTTATGTGTAGGAAAACATCTTCCATTTCACTGCCTTTTATTGGTTTATACAGAACCAATAAAAGGCAGGACACAGATCATAACCCGTAATGGAAAACACGCATGTTTCCATTTAAAAAAAAAAAAGAAGAAAAAAAAACTTTCATAATAATCCATTAGGAATGAAGAAAGTCTGGAGCTCGGCGACAAAAGGGCAGCTCTTTTACGTCATCCGCACGCCCAAAGATGACTAAGACGGACAAGACCATCAAAACTCACGGGACGGCTCGCGCATGTCGGAGGACTCCTCCAGTGAGCGCCGTGTTTATTAAACGTCGTATAAACACCGCGGAGAGAGCCGCTCCGACATCTGCGGCTGAGCAGGGATGTGATGACGCAACGCGGCCCAGCAGCAGACGCTAATCTTCTCCCAAAGACAATGCACAAAAAGAGACGTGACCCTGCATGTACCCATGACTCCTAACTCTGAGTGCACGCACGCACGCACGCACACACACACACACGCGCGCGCGCTGCACTAACGCGCAACCCCAGGGAGCTTCAAAGAAAAACAAAATCTGCCAGAACTTCCTGCATGACCTTTACCCCTCCCCGCTCTCTGCCATCCCTTTTATTTTTTTTGTTTTTGGTTTGTCTCCTCTTCACCTCTCCTTACACATAGGAGGTCACCGTTGCACGTCCCTGGTCATCCGCCCCGGCGTTCCACCTTTAACTTCATCAACTGCTCTTGCCTTTTGTTTTCGGACAAGCAGGAAACTTTGACTCGCCCTTTAGAAGGGGAGGGATGAAACTCGCCGCAATGTGTGCAGCAGTGATAAGAGCACACAGAGGGGGGGAAAAAAATAAATAAATTAAAAAAAATGCTGCCTCTTCTACAGTAAATTTCCCAGAGGAGTACCAACTGTAAACAAGTAATGACGCTATGCTTTCTGGGACTCGTCCAAACTGGACTTATCTCCCGTTTTTTTTTTCCAGATATAAAAGCCAGCCGTATTATCATTTATTAGATGATTCATACGTAAAGCTTCGGCTTTCGTGTCACCGAGGAGACACCAACACACACCGTTTCCAATTCCAATACATCCGCAGGAGAGTTTCTTACTTTCTGGCTTCAGCACAGGCATTTCCCAGAACCACCGTCAAACTCTTGACAGCTAAACAATCAAACTGATTTCTGGAAGTTCGCCTCCGCGGGGTTAAAGTTTCACTTGCGATGTAAAAGGAAGTGTTCTTTTTATTTCCTTCCTCTACCAATTATAGAGTTGGGAAGTTATCACGGCATGTTGCAGGTATGGCAGGCACAGTGATAAAAAAAAAAAAGAGGAGCACGATCAAACGTTTCAGGACACATGAGGAGCATCATGGGACACGACTGTGGAGGTTAAATTGAAAAAAAGGAAATTTCTTCTTGATATAAAATATGTACAAGGAATGGGTGCAACAATGCAGCTTGCAAGAAAAAAAATTATAAGTGACATTGGATTCACCAGAACAAGACGAGGTTTAAGTATTTGGGGAAAAGCCATGTTCTTAGTTGTTTGTTTAATTTCACAAATAGAGTAAAGATTTTATGAATAACAAACTACATTAAAAAAATCAGTAATTAGTTTAGAGTATGCCATTTCAGGTTTGACCAGCTTGTTTTTATGCTTGTATACTTAGCCTAAGGGCTATAAAAGTATTGGAAATGCTCAATTTGTGTTTTCAAGAACAGTATAAATGTTTAATTACATTTTGTTTTAGAAAAGTATTACATTTTGAACTCAATCTGGTCACATTAGTCCCAACTCAAACACTGCAATAGCCATTTGGTTTAGCACAAGGAGGAAGTTTTGAAGGAGATGCTAACTTTAGCATTTGTTAGCTTATGGTTAGCTAGTTGCTAACCATTAGCATTGGCTTCACTAATCATTTCTACCTTGTCTCTCACACTTGTTTTTCCCTGTCAAGTATTCATAATATTGTCAATTAATTAAAAATTGATGGATACCTCTTCAATGTTTTGAAACCTATTACCCAGGCTAACTCGTCGCCATCAACACAACAGAGTAACTCAAGAAACAGTTCCTTTTGTACTTCACAGTAAGACTCTCAATTGCAGAATCCCAACTTTAAAGCGTTTCCCGTCACATTTTTTAAGCCATAATATCACACTACTACAGATCGTTTGGGCTTTACAGACATATACACTATGAGAAACATTGTGGCGTCTTAATATTCCAAAATCTCATTCCACCCAAACTAGAAAGAGACAGAAGAAAATTAATGACCCATATCACTTTCCCTCAAATAAATGAACATTCATTACATATCTGAATACAATTTGTATTGTGTTGTTCCAACACAATGCACTACAAATTGTTAGCATGTCTCCATCAGGCGATACAATTACTTGTTAGCATGTCTCAGCTTTCATCTTGAAAGCAGTCGCTCCTTACATGGAAACAGACAGAACACCGGCATTTCTTTGGGCACAACCGCTAGATTAGATAATGAGTGGTTTTGTTTTACGCTTCTGTCAAGACAGTCGTGCAGCAGAGCCGGCTCATATGCAGAAAAGGACATCGACAGTTAGCGGAGCTAGCCCAGGCAGCTAGATTAAAGGCCAGAAAGGTTGCCATTAAAAACAAAAAAAAACCTTACATGCCTTGTGTTGACTTGCTACACGTAATCCATCTTGGGACAGACAGTTAAAAGGAGCCCGACTATTGGCTCCTGGTTTGTACGTCCACTCAAGTATAAAGGGCAAGCGTATTAAGTATTAGTGTATATTAGTGCAAGTCTTCGAGCTTGAGAGCTGTGGTTCAGCAGCGGTCCACTTCATCTTGATAACAAAAAAAAACACCGAAACCTCTGTCATCCCACTTTGAGCCTCAATGTGAGGTTAAAATTTAACTTCCTTATTTATTTTTGCAAAATAAAAAGCAATAGCAAACAAAGTTTTCTTGTCTGAGGCATGATTTAAAGTTAAATATGAAGAGATGCAGATTAAGGATGCAGTCTCGCATTTATCCACTACAAATTACAAATACTGCTAAAGAAAAGTTTTTTAAATTTTTCCCCAGACACACGCCGTCAACCACGGAACAAGTAAGGTCAGAGCCGTAACCTTCACCTTTCTTGATCCTCAACCTTCAACTGTCCCTACCAGCGCGACGGGAAAGTGGAGGTTGCTTAACGTAAGCAGGCGAAGAAGCCGAGCGCCTGCTTCTGTGAATGTAACAATCGTTTAGAAATGCAGACGCCCACGTAACACATCTGTGTGATGGCTTACACACACGCACGCACACACACACACACACACACACAAGAAGTATTCAAGAACACATTCCTCTTAGCAAAGCTTTGTATTACAAACATGACATTTCCCTTTTGAACTCATGAGGGGGGGGTTTTACTGTAATGCCTTCATCGCTGCTTCAATTGAGGAAAATGGAAACTGGCAGGTTTGTGGTGATCATCACTGGACGGAAAACCTATATGTGTGTGTGTGTGTGTGTGTGTGTGTGTGTGTGTGTGTGTGTTTGTGGTACTCTCTGCAAGATATTAAATGCTAAGGCATCTCATTTGCCTATTTCGTGGAGCCGAAAATCCATCTCATTCCACTTAGAATAAAAAAACAAAAATAGGTTTATCTGTAGAGAACGCTTTCATCAAACCCAGCAACATGAGAACCAGATGCAGTCGTCTGTGAGGTCGCACTGCATGTCAGAGGTAAAAGAAATCAAAGCTGCATTTTAGTAGGAGTCCAATAAATACCATTCCAGGAAATATACATATATATATATTTAAAAATATGATTATTATCAAACTTTTAATCAGCAAAATTACAGATTATTTTTCCCCTTCCAGAGAAAAAGCATCACTGCTTTCTTATCCTAACATCTGGCCTGACATGGTGTCACAGCGTAGACTGTAAATCCACTTGGCAGCGGCCTTGGGCTATAGGAAAACCAACACACACCCACACATCTCAACCACTGAAGACATGGACAGAAAAAGAAGGAAAAAGAAGAAGAAGAAGAAGAAGAAGATGAAGAGCTGATAATTGACCAAACGCACCGTTACATACATGCCAGGACAAGAAAAACAATCATCTCCAGCTGCTAATTTTAGACTCCAACCCTGAGATTAAACAGACAAATCAGACTGAACACTAAACAGTGGGCTCATTGTTTCGCGCAAATGAATCAATCAGTGCAGCACAGGAGGAATTAGTTGCAGGGAAACAGAAGAGTTGAGTCTGGAGAGGACTTGCCTGCAGTTTTAGGGAGGAATAATTCAATCCGCAGGCAAGCGTCTGCAGAGTCTGGAATTTGAGAGAGGAGGGCTGGAGGGGGCAGAAAACGATGACACTCCTCAGAGATGTAGTATTTTATGAATGTGTGACAAAGCTGAGCTGCTCTCTCTTTTAACTCGGGCTTTCTCCTGCTATGGGTTTGAGGGAGACGGGGATGATTTTTATTCAGAGGAGCGCTTCAAGTTCATCTGAAAGCATTTCTCTTGCTTTCGTGTAAACCTTTCTTCCCCAGCCACATGTCTAGAATACAATCAACCTCGACGCGCTATCATAGCTGTCGATGTCGCCCGGGAAGAGCACAAATCCCCTGGAGTCGTGCACGAAAAAAATAAGAAAATAAATAAAGACAAGAAACCAAGAGGAGTGTGTGGGGGGTGGGGGAGGAGAAGAGAGCGCAATAAATAATTAAAAAATTAAAATAAAAACTTACCTCCTCTACAGTGAGGGGCATGCATATCCTGTACTCCTTCATTAACATCTTCTTCTTTTCTTCTTCCCTCTACGCGACCCCCGCTATGTGTTCACAATAGTAGCAGCTCAGCAGAGTTTCCCCGCCCCGCCGCCCCGGCAGGATGTGTGTGAGCGCCGAGCTTATCTGGACGATGTCTGATGTCAGCGCATGGACAGCCCGAGTTACGCTCGACTTCTTCCTTTCATCGGAACCAGCGGATTGTGTGTGTCTCCAGCATTGCCTTGTGTGACGTGAGGAACGGAGCTTCGGCTGCTTCTGGAGGGTTGTCTCCTCCCACAGTGCCGGGAGGTGGTGGAGAGGGCGGACGGCCAGTCAAGCTGGGAGCGCACACGGAGGTGAAGGATGACGGTCCGTCGGAATAAGAGTCTCCGACGGCCATAGAAAGTTTCTTTTTTCTTTTTTTTTCTGGATTCGTGGATCAGTCGAAACAAATGATCGAATATAAGGATGTAGAAATACAAATCAGTCAAGTAGAATATTGAATTGAAGTAAAAAAAAAAAGAAAAAGAAAAAAAAAAGAAAATTAAGTTAAATTTATTTAAAAGCCTCAATTCAAAAATAAATGTCATCTTTAGCATGGCTGCATGACTAATCTGTTCTCTGCTTGTTTTGATTGACTGATTAACGGCAAGAGATGCTTAGATTTGTTTTACAGAATTTGAACCAAGTGAAGCTAAAACTATAACACTTCAGGAATTTTGGGAACATATTTACAGACAAATAAAGTGTTTTTTTTATTTTTTTTTATTTCTTGAACGTAAAATGTACATATTTGGCTTAATTACTGTTCTGAATGTGTTGTTCTTTCACAAAAGGCTTTTAAAAAAAAAAGTATACTCCAGTTAACAACTAATCGAAAATGAATTTATAATTATTTCAGAAAATGATTAATCACAACTTAATCGTTTCATCACTAATCTTTTAGTAACTTCATCTTGGTGAGAAACACACCTAAACAGATTATTACTGAGCCAGAAAAGTAATCTGTCAAATGCAGATTGTACTATCAGTCAATAGTATAAAAACACTTAAAATAAACTTATTATTGAAAGATCAAAAACAAGAACAAAAACATATGCGTAGCTCACGTTCTAAAAGGATGAAGTTGTTTTTATTTTGAAGAGTCTATCCCGGATGTGAATTACCTCTGCCCGCTTTTTTTTTTTTTTTTCTTTGAGGTACCGTTAGGAATAAAGTCCAGTATGCTTATTAAATGTTTGTTTTGAACGCAGCAGTGTTTCGAAACTGAACCCCCTGTCTGCGTACAAAGTCAAATCAAACAACCCCTACACCCCTCCTCAAAATAAAGGGGGGTGCTACTTTTTTCTCGCCTACTTGTTCGACTTGAAGGCGGATCTCATTGGTATCGGAAAATAAAACCACGTTAACTAACAGCCTCTTCGGCCCCGCTTCCCCCCGCGAGACGCGATGGAAACACTGGTAGACCACAGCACAGGAAGCATCAGCTCGCTGCTGCTGCTGCACCCCTTTCTCGCTTTCACACCCCTTTTGTGAAGGTTGTGGTTTCACTGCCTCTAATGTCTTGCACGTGCATAATTCCATTGCGCAGACAATCGAGCGGCGTTTGGACAGCGGCGTTTAGCTCAAATGTCCGCTGAGGTGTTCGCTGTTTGGCCTCATAATGTGCTCACTTTTGTTTTTCCGACATCTTTTGCAAATGCTGACTCATCAGGAAAATGATCAGAAGGCATTCGATAAGAAACAGAGGACATTATTTATAACGTCCTTTTTTGTTCCAAAGTGGGGAGATTCTGGAGAGCCCATAAGCAAGTTAAAGATAAATAGAAGATCAAACTGAGGTTAAAAAAAAAAACATCTACGAAAACTTAAAAATAAAAACAGGAGACTTTACACTATGCAAATTCACAACATACGGATACTGTAGATACAGTTATAATAATTTGCTCAGTTTAAAATAAATATGCAGTTTAGGAGCGTCAGGGAAGAAAAATGGACAGAATTCATTTGCATAAAAAACTGTTCCAATAAACACTATAGCCGTGTTAATATTGACTTGCGCAAATTGAAATTCAGCAAATAAATTTGCTAAATAGAAACATGCAATTTTCAGGGGCGAAAAAAATGTTTTTGAGGTTTTCAGGCTAGGATGAGGTGGCTTTTCAGCCATATCGTAATAGATCTGCAGTTTTTTCACTTCACACGAGACACGTGATCAACAGCCGGATGTTGCTACTGACGAAAAACGACGAAGAAGAGGACAGGACGTAGAAAGAGGACGTTGGTTTGTTTTTGTTTTGTTTTATGTTGTTTTGTTTTTCAGACAATACCCAGATAGCACATGATGTTAAATCAACGTTGAAAAATAGTTAGAA
>NW_006800144.1:758112-765129 GCF_000485575.1 Poecilia formosa
TTTGGTTTCTTTCATGCAAAAAGAATTTGTTCCACAGCATATGGAACAATAGACTGTTTGTGGCTTATGCGTATTATGAAGCACCAAAAAAGAGCCTCAGGGTCATAACTGTCCGTGGTTTCTCACCCTTTTGCAAAAGAAACATAATTTTCTAAAATGAGAAACCACTGACAGTTATGACCCTGGGGCTCTTTTTTGGTGCTTCATAATACGCATAAGCCACAAACAGTCTATTGTTCCATATGCTGTGGAACAAATTCTTTTTGCATGAAAGAAACCAAAATATTTCTCCTTTGAATATTTAGGCAAACATATCACATGACAATTTAATGAGATTTTTGTTTGTTGATTGGAGCAGATCTGCTTTTTAAAATGTTTTTACATTGCCCTATACTGCCAATGCACAAACCATTTGCATATTTTTTTTCTATATTGTAAACATTTCATGGCTCTTATCCAAGGAGAATGGCAGCGGTGGACCGGGCGCCCTCTGGCGAGATGCCGCCCTGGGCGGTGGCCCATATCGCCCATGTCAGAAACAAGTTCCAGGTGTCCCTACACTGAACTCAAACCTGTGAATTAACCTATCAGAAGTTTCCAATAATCATTCTCTATGCGATTTTGGTATATGCAAGCTCCTGGTTTAAATTGTGACTTAAATATATCAGTGATCCAACTCAGAAACTGTCATGTTTTGGTTTAAGCTTCTGACCCAGGGGACACAAGTAAAAGTGCAGGAGGGTCCTGCCGAGAGTCTCTCTCCAGGATATGAACCTGCAGCTCCAGACTCAGCTCCGCCCCCTGGTGGAGACCTGCTGCTCAGCAACAGACACACAAACACCACACAGACACAACCACCCCAAACAATGACAGAAATGGAAACAAAATCACATATAAATACATGTAAACGCACACACACACAAAGGATTCCTGCTGCAGCAGTAGATTTACACACAAAAAAAGATTTATCTTTGTTTTATCTTCAGTAAATGTGCATTTGTCAAATATTGTAGCCAGATTTCCTAAAGCTACTCCTGCAGGTTATGTTTCTGAGCAAACATTTGATGATGTGTCTCTTTAGAAGATTTAGTTCAATCCAACATAATTCTGCTGAAGATGTTGCCATCTTCAAATTGTTTCCCTTGGGCCTCTAAAGCAACACTGATTGTATCATTCATTATCCTTTGCGTTAACAAGAAATTTGGTCTGTGCTTCACCGTGAAAAATCTCGTGAAAGCTGAGCTCAACGGCCCAGCGTTCGGGATGACGCTATAATTTCAGCGGTTAGTCACGCTTAGTTGCCCAGAGCCCTGCTTCGCCGTGAGAACAACAGAAAACAATGTTGCCACGTTAGGACACAGTCCGTTTTAATTAAAGGAGAGGTTGGGCTGCTGATTTTTATCGACACAACAGGCATTTTTGGATCCACTCAGCAAAATCTGTGCACTAATGATGCTGACAAACTGCCTTTTTCCCTCGTCAGCACAAATTTTCCCTCCACAATATACTCCTGCCTGGGACGGCAAACCCTCTGAACCGGCATTCCAATTTGAACTCTCATCTTCAGTAAACAGGCGAATGTACAAGCTATTTCTACCTAATGTAATGCTGCTAAACACAACTTATAATCAGAGTGTTAATCGTAAATGACGGCAATGCAGTAAAAAAAACATTGTAATTACTTTATATTATGCTGCAGTGTCAGTCTATAGCCTGATACACACATTTACCTTTACACAGTGATGATACAGTGAACTGCAGTTACATTTAATGAAATGATGCTAAGCTATAAATAAGTGCCTCAAGCTCAAATGAAAGGTTAATTAACTTCTCAGGCAAAATAGCTGTAAAAAAAAAACCCTGTTGCTGTGTTTGAGTATTACAAAATTCCTGTGGTTGCTTAATCTAATTTTACAGATTAAATCAGAAAAATAACCATTGATGTCGTTCTGGTCCCCACCCCTTTATTCAATGCTTCTCTAGGGTTTGCTGCGGTTTCCTGATTCTCCAAGAAAACTCTTTGAAATTGGTGTTTTTGTTGGGGGGGAGTTTAGACGTTTTATCATATTGCTGGCTTTAAAAGTGCTGGATTTTGTGATCATTCTGTTCATGGTCGGCCATAGACACTTTGGCACCCGAGGTGAGATTTTATTTGCCCCCATCCCCAATTGTTTCACCAATTTATATATGGCTACACTAAATACTGCCTTTTATTATTATTTTTAGCTTAGAAGAAAGTGTTCACGAAAACATAAGTTATAAATACACTGAAAATATTGAAAATACTCTGATTTGGTCAGTTCAACGTATGCAGGAACTGTGAGGCAGGATAGCAAAGCACAGTATCATTATTATTATTATTAAATGTAGTATTTAACATTCTTTGCCATGCAGAACAATTATTGTAGAATCTTTCATATTAGAAAATTATATTATTACCTATAAGTTTTAAAAAGAATAGTTAAAGTTCGTTTTTTTCCTTTACCCTTTTATGGCGCCCCTGGATGGCTGGCACCCTTAGCATTTGGTAACAAAAAAAGCTTACTTAAGTAATTTGAAATAATAGCGAATTTAAATATTTTGTATTTCATCATTCTTTCATTCAAACTGAGTCACACTCTCTATGTTAGGCATTATTCCTGCATGTGTTTTGGGGAGTAAATGGTTCTGGTATGGGACAGTTTCTCACCAGCAAGCAGGGAACATTTCACTGCAGAGCCCTACTGAGCAAAGACAGACAAGATGCAGATAATGTAAGGACACCTGCTGGTGGTCTGTTGCCACGGCACTGTGCTTTACTTCATGTGCTCGCAGCCTTTCACGAGTTGATTGCAAAGCTGTGCTTGTGTTTTGTTGTTGCTTCAGTTCAATTCAGTTCGGTTAAAAATACTTTAATAATCCCAGAGGGAAATTAATCCCATCAATCCTAATTGCTTTCATTGTGATTTAACTAATTGAGTCTTTGGAAGGAACGGGAACACGACTGGAACAGAAATCAATTTTATTTGACCTTTATTTATATAGTTTAAATCTCATTTAGAAAATAAATTCTTATTCTCAAGAGAGAACTGTCTCAGTATTATATAAAATCATAAATGCTTCATACAAAACAAGAGTGCAAGTTCCTATTAAGGTACAGCTTCAAAATGGCAAGTTAATAATTCATTAAAGCTATGGCTAAGAACATAAACATGAACCTACTGCTATTTTCCCAGTGTTTAAGCTCCTTTTGGAGATTATGCTAGGTTAGTGGTGAAGGGTACAAGAAGGCTTTCTTTCTCAATGCTGTGTATACTTTAAGAAGCTAAATGTTCAAGATTTTGCATTTATTTTATTCTGAACTAATAAAGCATTCACTGTCAAACTAACAGGGTCTAAAAGGGGTGCCTATATTTTCTGGCACTCCATCAGGCATTGCAAACAAAGTAATTACATATCTGGTTTTATTTCTGTTTAATACATTAGTAAATCTATGCTTTTACAAGTGTAAAATTCAAAGTCTGAATTTTAAAATGATCTCTAGTCTGGGAGACAACAAAAACTATTTTTTTTTAAATTTAAGAATAAATATGTCTTTCTCGTTTGCTTGTACTCAAGTTAATTGTGTTACATTAAATTTCAGAGGATTATGACTGATACTGACATTGAATAAAATCTTAAAATTGTGGATTTTAACATAACATATCAAATCTTCATGTATTTTAACCAGCTGTATGTACTCTTTTTTCATGGGTTCTGCATTAAAAATTATATATTTTTACTTTTATATTTTAATTAAACATTCTTGTTTTTTGTATATTTTATTGTTCTTTGTCTTATTGGTGTATTTATTGGCCGGACTCTGCTCATACTGTTTGAAGTTTTACAACTCTGAAAGTACAGTTAGCTGTAAAACTAAAGCTGCCTTGGTTGCGCCTGACAGAAATTACAATATATTTTTTAGAGCCGTCCCCCTTGGGTCTTTCAGGCATCTAACCAGCCATTCGATTCTCTGTTCTGATTGGTCACCTCCTAGCGTCGTTCATTTGACAAGACAAACAGCGTCAGGCTGTGCCTGGAAAAAAGTCGTGGTTTGTCCCTTTTATTCAATCGTAACAATGTCCGAGGAACGATCTGAGAGGTCCGATGGAAGGATCGTGAAGATGGAGATTGATTACAGTTCCACTGTAGATGAGAGGCTTCCGGAGTGCGAAAAAATGGCCAAAGTAAGTGAGCTTTTAAAAGAAGGCCAGCGCTGGCTGAGTCATGGTGCATCCCGATCGGTGCGCTAGCACTTAAGCTATCATACAACTGAGGTGTCTTCAGTTTTATCCTAACATGACCACATATAATGAGCACATATTACTTATAAGTTCGAATATATTTGTTTTTACCCACGCTTAATACCACATTGGTGTTTTTTTTTCTCTAAAACTCCGGAGTTTGTTGTTAAAGAGATACTAGCTATGTTTAGCACTGAGGTTAGCTTCTTCAGAAGTAGCCAACCTGCTAACCGGTATTTTTTAGCATTCTGCAAGAAGAGAGAAAAAAAGCTTGGCGTTTGTAATTAAACAAAAAGATATTAAAGTTAATGTTTTTGTGTTCTCTTCTACAGGAAGGGAAGTTACAAGAGGCTATTGAAAGTTTGTTGTCACTGGAGAAACAGACCAGAACGGTAAGCGAAAACCTCCCACCTGATGCAGCACTAGAAATTGTTTACATTATACATTTACATTACAAATAAGAAAGAAGCAATTGTAATTTATATATTCATAAGAACTACAAAATAATTCCTTGTGTCCAAGAAATGATGTGAGAGCTTTTAATTCTTCTTAATATAACAATTTAACATGTATAGAGTTGGGTTGTTTTTGACACAGCTCCTGATGATGAGAGTCATCTACTGTTTGACTATGAAGTTCATTTGATCATTTTTCCTTTTAGTTTAAGTTCTACTTAATTATTTTCTGAAACATATATAAAATGAAATTCAGAAAAAAATTGGGAGACAGAACTTCTTTTCATCTTGATTTAACATCGATTCAGGATCAATGTGTGCCAACCACTCAAAGTGCTTCTCCGTTATTAGTCTCATTCACCCAGCAGCGACTTTCACACAAACTTATAGTGGAAGGTAACTTGGGCTTCAGTGCCTTGCCCAAGATAAATGGGGAAGTCGGATTCAAACACGCAACTTTCAGTTTTGAAGTTAGCTATTTTTGTCACTGAGCCTGCGGTCGGCTCTCTGAAACACATTCTGCTTGTAGCTTGCAAACTGTAGTTTCAAAATATTAGCTAGAATTGCAAACAGTTATTATGGGTTCCAAGTCCGCCCCTGGTTCTGCGCCTTCCTGCGTCCCATTAGCTTAGCATCACTGGATCTCAGGTGTGGGAGAGCGTTTCCACCTGCAGCTGGAGTCTCAATGGGCAGGCAACGTTAAACCCAAATGCCTATGTGGTTCCATGTTAGTACGATGACAAAAATGATGCCTCGTGCTTGTGGCAAGCAGTGTCGCTTTTCTGTCATTATGACTGATCAGAAATATGTTCAGCTTTAGCAAGGGAAAAGCTAAAAGCCTTTAAAAAAAACAAAAAAAAACAAAAACATTATCTTAGCAAGTCTTGAACATGAATTGTGTTCAGAGCTACACAAGTTAACAAAAATCAACACATTAACAGGACAAAACTGAGTTTGGTGCATTTATCTTGAAAATAGCTCAGAAAACTTTAACCAAAATTATTTCTTTAAAAACACACACACACACACACACACACACTGCACTTACAAATGCATACGCATATTTAATGAATAGATTCTGTTTTAATGTTTCACAGGCATCAGATATGGTGTCCACCTCCAGAATCCTGGTGGGCGTGGTCCAGATGTGTTATGAAGCAAAGGACTGGGACGCTCTGAATGAAAACATCATGTTACTCACCAAGCGGAGGAGTCAACTCAAACAGGTCAGTGCTCTGTTTACCCTGATCGCTGCTTTATTCATAACTTTGCCAATCTCTTACCTATGGCCTCCTCAATTAAAACGCAGAATAAAAAAAAATGAACATATTTTAATTAGAAGCCCTTAACACATTAAAGTGTTAAATAGAAATTGTTTAAAGTAATTTTGTGAGATTGTCAGTCATCAAATTGAGTTACTCTACTGCAATGCAAATTATTACAATACTGCAAATTTTGTGATTTCTGCAAAATTAGCAGAAATTCCGATATCTGCAAATTTTTGTATTGCAGATAAAGTTTGTATCTGCAATGCAAATTTTGAAATATGAAATATGCTCGTATGTTCATGAATATGAACATACAAGTATTTTTTTTCAAACTCGTATTAAAAATATGAGTTTTCATATTTCAAACTAATTGAAATATGAAAACTCATATTTCAATGGGTTTTGAAATATGCTCATATAAAATGTAACTTTGATTGGGTAAATTTGTTTTTACTATGGTCTAAATATGTGATTTGTTTTGCTCTACATCTCAGGCTGTTGCCAAAATGGTGCAGGAGTGCTACAAATACGTGGATGCAGTAACTGATCTGAACATCAAGCTGAGGCTTATAGACACACTTCGCACTGTGACTGCTGGCAAGGTAGGGAATCCCTTGATGCCATAATTAGTATGTCCTTGTACTGATTGTGTTGCCATTCACATTAATCTTAAGAAACAGGCTTTGATATTACGGGAGGTGCCTGTATTTGATTCTCACAGTATTGTAATCCTGAGCAAACCCAGTTTAATTGCATTATAGATACTAAAAGGAAAAGGGAAAAAAAAGACTTCATTGTTTTTATTTTGAACAGAAAAGCAACAAATGTTCCTGGCTCTGCCAAAACCCTTCAATGTATTAATACAGGTATTTTTGATTTTGAGGCAGAGGTTGAACCCTAAAACTCCCTGACTAAGCGTTTATTGCTGTTTTTTGTGTGTATTTCTTATGCAACACTGGCACTATGACAACCTGATGTTAGCTAGTTAGTCAGGCTAACTGCTCAGGTAGTCAGTATCCATGACTCTTTTGT